>NW_020265937.1:0-1364 GCF_003255815.1 Theropithecus gelada | reverse complement strand
GGTTTATCAAAGATCAGATGGCTGTAGATGTGTGGTATTATTTCTGAGGACTCTGTTCTGTTCCATTGGTCTATATCTCTGTTTTGGTACCAGTACCATGCTGTTTTGGTTACTGTAGCCTTGTAGTATAGTTTGAAGTCAGGTAGTGTGATGCCTCCAGCTTTGTTCTTTTGACTTAGGATTGTCTTGGAGATGCGGGGTCTTTTTTGGTTCCATATGAACTCTAAAGCAGTTCTTTCCAATTCTGTGAAGAAAGTCATTGGTAGCTTGATGGGGATGGCATTGAATCTATAAATTACCTTGGGCAGTATGGCCATTTTCACGATATTGATTCTTCCTATCCATGAGCATGGTATGTTCTTCCATTTGTTTGTGTCCTCTTTTATTTCACTGAGCAGTGGTTTGTAGTTCTCCTTGAAGAGGTCCTTTACATCCCTTGTAAGTTGGATTCCTAGGTATTTGATTCTCTTTGAAGCCATTGTGAATGGAAGTTCATTCATGATTTGGCTCTGTGTTTGTCTGTTATTGGTGTATAAGAATGCTTGTGATTTTTGCACATTAATTTTGTATCCTGAGACTTTGCTGAAGTTGCTTATCAGCTTAAGGAGATTTTGGGCTGAGACAATGGGGTTTTCTAAATATACAATCATGTCATCTGCAAACAGGGACAATTTGACTTCTTCTTTTCCTAACTGAATACCCTTGATTTCTTTCTCTTGCCTGATTGCCCTAGCCAGAACTTCCAACACTATGTTGAATAGGAGTGGTGAGAGAGGGCATCCCTGTCTTGTGCCAGTTTTCAAAGGGAATTTTTCCAGTTTTTGCCCATTCAGTATGATATTGGCTGTGGGTTTGTCATAAATAGCTCTTATTATTTTGAGGTACGTTCCATCAATACCGAATTTATTGAGCATTTTTAGCATGAAGGGCTGTTGAATTTTGTCAAAAGCCTTTTCTGCATCTATTGAGATAATCATGTGGTTCTTGTCTTTGGTTCTGTTTATATGCTGGATTATGTTTATTGATTTGCGAATGTTGAACCAGCCTTGCATCCCAGGGATGAAGCCCACTTGATCATGGTGGATAAGCTTTTTGATGTGCTGCTGAATCCGGTTTGCCAGTATTTTATTGAGGATTTTTGCAACGATGTTCATCAGGGATATTGGTCTAAAATTCTCTTTTTTTGTTGTGTCTCTGCCAGGCTTTGGTATCAGGATGATGTTGGCCTCATAAAATGAGTTAGGGAGGACTCCCTCTTTTTCTATTGATTGGAATAGTTTCAGAAGGAATGGTACCAGCTCCTCCTTGTACCTCTGATAGAATTCAGCTGTGAATCCATCTGGTCCTGGACTTTTTTTGGTTGG
>NW_020265936.1:0-8101 GCF_003255815.1 Theropithecus gelada | reverse complement strand
TTCAAAATTTCTATAATATGTAATGCTTTTATGACTGATAACATGATACATTTTACAATTTTGCCTACTAATGCTTTCTTTTTGAAAGATGTAGTAGGTGTTCTAAACGTCAGCCTTTCAGTATATGTGTCCTTGAGACCATACCACACTTAAGGGAGAGGAAAGACTACATGTTTTGGAGTCAGGCAGCCCTGGGAAGGAGTCCTACCTCATGCCTAGTGTGATTTATGAATAGAATCTGAGCTATTTGCCCATCTGAGCTTTCTCATTTGAATAATGGGGATAAAATATCAGCTTTATGGATTTCTATAATTAAGGAAAAGAGTTAATGAATATACAAGACCACTTTATTTTATGATTATTCTTTTTGAGACAGAGTCACCCAGGCTGGAGTGCAGTGGCATGATCTCGGCTCACTGCAACCTTCACCTCCTGAGTTCAAACGATTCTCATGCCTCAGGCCTCCCGGGCAAGTGGGATTACAGGTGTGCATCACCATACCCGGCAATTTTTTGTATTTTTAGTAGAGATAGGTTTTCACCACGTTGGCTAGGTTGCTATCGAACTCCTGACCTCAGGTGATCGCCCACCTCAGCCTCCCATCGTGCTGGGATTACAGTTGTGAGCCACCGTGCCCAGTCAGAATCTGTAAGACCACTTTCTGTGACTGGTATATCATAACTGTTTGATAAATATTTCATGATGATTATTATAATTTGGCTTTCTATTCTTCATATTTCAGTGGAAAATTGCATTTTTCAAAGAAAATATTTTGAGATCTTTGGAAGTAGCAGTCTTGTATACATAAAATTAATTATTCCATATAAAGTAGAGAAACAATGGCATGCTAATTAAATTATAACTTCTTGCTAGCTTGATTTTATGACCAAGTATATGCATTTAAAATATAAATAAAGAGCAAAACATTTCTCTGTTCTTAGAATTGTTCACTTGTCCTATTGGAACTATCACAAAAGATAAATAACTAAAATGTGCACAGTTTCAGAGTAAAAACAAAGGGTCAAGTTGGTTCTCCTATTAGTAAACAATATAGCACCTACTATGTGTCAAGCACTGACTAAGCATTTTGCAGACATGGCTCATTTAATGCTTACACCAGTCTTATGAGTACATTCTATTATCACCCCAGTTTAAAGATGAGGAAACAAACACTCAGTAACTTCCCCAAAAGGGGAGTTGCAGCCCCTAAAGGTCACCCAATGTAACCCAGGCAGGGATCCTGAACGCATATTCCCAAACTCTCCACTCTCCTGAATCTTCAACACATTCTCCTTGCACTTTTATTTAAAGATCCTCCTAACTCCTCTTCTGAATTCAGATAAAAATCCTTGTTAGTCTGCTGAGTTGGCAGCAGGTATTGCATCTATTCACCCTGTGCCACCCACCAGAATAAAAGTTTTCTGGGGGCAGGAACCTCCTCTGCCACAATTAGTGTCTATGCCCAGCATGTCATACCATGCCTGGAAGAGGGGGCACTCAAATATTGATGGGTAAATGGATACATGAATAGATGATCATCCAAAACTGCCTTTTTCCTGACCTTCATCTTTTTTCCCTGCTTTCCTTGAAAATATATCAAGTCCAACAGGCTGAACTTAAAGCACAAATAACTGTGTTCAGTTTTTATTTTCTCCATACACACAGGAGGATGGCAATCTTTTCTCTCCTCGTTTGAAAAGAAAGTAAAATCCTAATGCCGGCTGTTGTTGAAACTAGTTTCTTTGTCATCTGGAACAATGCTTATTGTCTGTATCTTCTAAGCATCCATGTTATTCCCTTGTCTTACCTAAATTTGCACATGTCATTCTTATCCTACCACATGAAAAATTTAATTGCATTTCATATCTGTGCTTTTAATTTTTTTGTTCAGACAGAGTCTTGCTCTGTTGCCCAGGCTGAAGTGCAGTGTCATGATCTCAACTGTGTGCAATTTCCACCTCCCAGGTTCATGTGATTCTCCTGTCTCAGCCTCCCAAGTAGCTGAAACTACAGGCATGTGCCACCACACCCAGCTAATTTTTGTATTTTTAGTGGAGACGGGGTTTTAGCATGTTGGCCAGGCTGGGTCTCAAACTCTTGATCTCAAGTGATCCACCCACCTTGGCCTCCCAAATTGCTGGGATTACAGGCATGAGCCACCATGTGTGACCTGTGCTTTTATTCTACAAAACATCTAGCACAGTACTTGGCACACAGTAGGTGCTCCAGAAATGTTTCACCTGAAAAGCAAAAAGATCAAAGTAATCCTCTTAAAAGCAAGCAACTTGTTCTACAGCAGGGATTAGCAAACATTTTCATAAAGAACTACATAGTAAATATCTTCAGCATTGCAGGTTCACTGTCTCTATTGCAACTACTCCAATCTGTCTTTGTGGCATGTAAGAAGCTATAGACAATAAGCACATGAATAAGCATAGGTATGTGCTAATGAAACTTTATTTACAAAAACAGACTGTGAGCTAGATTTGGCCCACAGGCCTTAGCAGTTTGCCAACATCTATTCTACACCATGCCCCACATTATAGTCCTAACTATTGGCATTCTAACAGGGTGGAGTTGGCTGAGAGAATGAATTACTGGAAAGGCTCAAAAGAGTGCGGCCTCCTGAAAGTGGGTCAATGCTTTGTTTGCATATATACAGATCATACTATGGTTTGCATTACATATCATTCTTTCTCTGCATGAAATCCTTTCCTAATCTCATTCTCTACTCAATTTTCCCTTAAAGGTCTCATCCTTCCATCCTTTAAAAGACAATAAGTAAGAATTTTTCTATTAAAGATAATAGGCTTTCAGGGATCCATCTGCAAAGAGGAAATGAGAGAAAAAATCTTTTTTTGTTGTTTTTGTTTGTTTTTTGAGACGGAGTCTCGCTTTGTCGCCCCCGCTGGAGTGCAGTGGCCGGATCTCAGCTCACTGCAAGCTCCGCCTCCTGGGTTTACGCCATTCTCCTGCCTCAGCCTCCCGAGTAGCTGGGACTACAGGCGCCTGCCACCTCGCCCGGCTAGTTTTTTTGTATTTTTTAGTAGAGATGGGGTTTCACCTTGTGAGCCAGGCCGGTCTCGATCTCCTGACCTTGTGATCCGCCCATCTCAGCCTCCCAAAGTGCTGGGATTACAGGCTTGAACCACCGTGCCGGGCTTGAAAAAATCTTATTCGAATGTGTTGCATCATATAGATCGATCTGCAATTCACCAATTGTAAATTTGTATTTTTGCTTTATCAATCAACTCCATCTCTTTTCTAATATCATCCTTTCAGAACATCAAAAATGAAATTAATTCTTGGCAATTTCCTAAGGCAAAGGGGAAAAAGGTATAGAACATGTCTTAGCTAAAATATAAAATCATAAGCAAATGGAAAACACCATGCAATTAAGTAATAAAATATAATATTTGAATGATGATCACCCAACCACTGCTACCTTAAAGGACATACTGGTATCCTACCAGGAAAATAGGAATTAATTATTGTATTTAAATAAAGGAAATTTAAGGGCATTTTTTACACAGGTAATTAAGAAGTTGAAAGCCAAAAATGAGTCAGACAAGCAAAAAATGAGTTAGAGATTAGAAATAGCAGAAGGCTGCTTCCACACCTAGGCTGAGACCAGTGGAATCAAAATGAACCTGGATGTCCAGCAGTAGATCACGGAGGAGATGCAGCACTGCTGAGCTGCCACCTAAGACTCAGGGAGGGGAAAAAAGTACCGGGGCTCCTCCCGTCTTTCTTCCCTCCAATCTCCTGCCAATTCCTCCCTTTGGTCGAATGCAAGCAGCTGACAAAGGAGCCTGGGAATTGGCTTGAAAGGCCAGCTTCTTGTGGTAAGAGGTACAGCAGTGAAGGAGTAAACAATGGGGCGTGGCACTGTGGCTCATGCCTGTAATCCCAGCACTTTGTGAGGCAGAGACAGGTGGGTCCCTTGAGGCCAGGAGTTCGAGACCAGCCTAGTTAACAGAGTGAAACTCTGTCTCTGCTAAAAAATACAAAATGAGCTGGGTAAGGCGGAGCATGCCTGTAGTCCCAGCTATTCGGAAGGCTGAGGCAGGAGAACTGCTTGAACCCAGGAGGCAGAGGTTGCAATGACCCAAGATTGTGCCACTGCACTCTAGCCTGAGCAACAGAGTGAGGCTCCATCTTAAAAAAAAAAAAAGAGAGAGAAAACGAGTTAAAGGAATGCTGTTAGGACTTTTCTCAACACCTAACATTTGCTTCACGTTCTCCCTTTTCTATTTTCTTACTTCTCTTTCCTTCCTTCTTCTTCCACAATGATGTACACCTAAGCCACAGCTGCAACCAAATTACAAAATGTTCCTCTGGAGCACTGTCTCCATCCAGACCAGGGTGCTCAGTTTTCTGTCTACAGTGTCCATTAGTAAGCGCCGGTGGTGGCAACAGGGGAAGAACATGTGTGGGAAGACAGGGCCCCAGATAGCCTTGGCTTACCCGGTTCTTCCCCCTCCTGCTGTAGTTTTTGGGAAAACTGTAGAATGTGCTGAGGATACAGTGTCCTGACATAAGAAGAAACCACCTAGAATAGAATAGCCCAGGCTTTGTCATCCCTCCTGGAACAGGATGTCCTGCAATGCTTGTGCTCAGCAACCCAGGGGCAACCAGAGTGTAAAACCCATAGTGGATTTCTTTTAGTGTCTCTCAGCTGCAGTGTGAAGTGGGCATGAACAGATGAAGCTCCACCTGCCCTGGGCAACTTTCCTGAGACTCGGGGAACTGATTCAGCATGAATTCTAGGCTTCTGTTTGTTTTAGCTGCCTATCCTTGAATAATAAAGTTGCTTTGCCTGACTCGTGATTGTTCTCTCTTACCAAACTGGAGCTAAGAATGGAAGTGGTAGAGGTATGCCTGCTGAAGCAGCTGTGTCCCCTTTGAGTCCCTGCCAGAATCAAGAACTCTTGTAGAATTCTGGCAGCTGGGTTTGTGAAAAACTTCCTTCCAGACTTAGAAACCTTCGTAGAAATTGGTAAGGTTTTAGAGTCCTCTCCTGGGATTGGAAATTGGTATACAGTGTTCCCCTTTCCATAACTGACACTGGTGCATGGAATTCTGCTTGACAGTATGGAGAAGGTGAATTGTCACATCTGAGTAGAATCTGTTGGTCCACTATTTGGGCCATTGCTCTACTTGATTGGCATTGGATAGCAGAACAGACAGCAGCTAAACAGAACAGAAATTAAGCTGGGCACCTAATTTCTGACATACCTTGCATTGCTAACCTATGGTTCTGTTCTCTTGTCACCCAAAGGGCTAGCAATACTCTCATGACTCACTTTTTAGTGGGATTTTCAAGCAGAGCTATTGAACCCCAAGTGGTACAGTTATTTCCATGAAACCAATGGCCTCCAAAGTTTATAAATTTTGCTCCTCTAATAAAATATGTTTCAGTTCACATTCCCCAAATATGTACATTTAATAACTACTGTCTCGATACACATCATGGACCTAAATGATTATAACAGTGGATATAAATTCATAATACAAATATTTACTAATAATTTGAAATTTGGTTATCTAATTAGTTCTTAGATCTGATCAGATTACCATAATTTTACCTCCTACTTGGGCTGATAAGAATCTATGCGTAAGTGCAGAAGTGTCAGCTCTTCCTATTTATTCTCTATTATTCATGCATTCTTAGCACTGCCTTTAATCAGAAGCAATATTTAAAGGTACTTGTTCATCTTGTGAGGAGGATCAAGTTAAACTAGAAAATAGTCATAACTCCATTTAATGGGCCCATGTAAACAGCAATGGATCCTGAAACAGAAAACAAAAGGATGAAAAAGTGCATGACTGACAGCCCCACATCTGTGTGGCGTCCCCCTCCCGAAGTCAGGATGCCTCTTGTACCTGACATGTGCCTGCATGACCCACAGACCCAGGGAGGATCGTGGTATCCATCTATATGCCCTATATTAGAAAAATTATTTCTTTCTTATTTCCTTAGATGAAGAAAATTATAAAGTGAAGTTCCAACATATTTTCACCTCCCCCTCCTTGGGAGACTGCTGCTTTAAATGACATTCTTCTTTTTGCCAGAATTCAGATGTGCCTAGAAACACTGCTCCCCCACTGCCTGAACCTTCACTTGTGCTAATTTCCTCCAAGAGATCTGTAGCAGGTTGAATAGTGAATCCTATAAAATAGATCAATCCTAACCCTCAATACCTGTGAATGTGAGATTACTTTGCAATAGGGTCTTTGCAGATAAAATTAGGTTAATGATCAGAAGATGATGTGGTTCTAGACTTAGAGTGGGCTTTAAATCCAATGAAATGTTCTTATAAGAGATAGAAAAGAAGACACAGAAACCTAAAGGGGAAGGAAGGCCACGTGAAGATGAAGGCAGAAATTGCAGGGATGTATCTGTAAGTCAAAAAATGCCAAGTGTTACCAAAATCCCCTGTAAGCTAATACAGAGGCATGGAATGTATTCTCCTTTAGAGTCTTCAGAAGAAACTAACCCTGCTCACACTTTTATTTTTGAATTCTGGCTTCCAGAACTGTGAAAGCATAAATTCCTCTTATTTTAAGCAATTAAGGTTTTGGTCATTTATTTCAGCAGCCTTGGCTGATGATACAAAATATTACTGTCTGTCTTTCCAGGTTATGTCCTGTCAAGGACACCTCTCCCCACAATACACCAGACAGGCTTGTATAATTCTACACCAAATTGTAAAATGTGCTGATTCTGTCCTACACAACTTTAGAATCAAAGGATACGGCCAGGCAGCTCTTTCTTTCACTGACTTAGAACTTGCACTGTAATTTAAGATACTCCCAAATATGCTAGGTTCTTTAGAAGGCTAGTCTGCACAAAGTTAAAAAATGGCCCATGGGGGCAGCATAGATAATTCCATAAACCTACTGAACAATGACGCTCTCTCTTCCTCTCAGTGTGGAATATTCATGTGAACCCTTGGAACCAATACAGCCATTTTGTTACCATGAGAGAAGCCAGCCTTAGGATAAAGCTGATACATGAACCTATGCAAATAATACAGATAAGGAACTGACACCATGACCAACCCCCACCCGAAGCATAATTTCAATCTTCTTGGTAATTAAGGAAATATACCCTTACATTATTTAAGCCTGCTTATACATCACTTGCCACTGATAGTATCCTAGTTGATATACTCTCCTCTTCCTTTTTTGTCCTCATGGTCTCTTTTTATTTTTATCATTTATACATTCAACAGTCATTAAATCCTTTATTTTGTAGGACTTTGTATTTTCTAGTTTTTTTTTTTCTTGTATTATTTCCAACAAGTTTGACAGAATATTCTCAGTATAAACATAAGATATATTGGTGTTTTCCATTTCCTTTTAGCAACTAATAGACACGGTGATCAAGGAAAGTAAACTAAGACAGATATGAATTACAAATTCTTTATGGAAAAGTTAAGATGGAACAAATATATACACATGCATATTCTTATGCATATATATATAATATACATCTTATGAATCTATCTCATGTATATATTCTACTTTTGTTCTCATAACATATGAAGAAATGTAGTTTAGAACATCCTCCACCAAAGGTGCTAAATTTAAGATCAATTTATAGTGCATCCAGTATAACAAGGCTTTTTAAAAAGTACAGAGAGAAAAGATTATGTCATATTAAGGTAAGAATTTTCTCCATTCTCATGACAGAGTCATGGCTCTCCAGTTGGGTCTATGAAGAGGTCCAGCTCAATTTGCCTTTTGATTTTTTGCCATTGTAGAATTAGTATTTGACCATAGCCCCTTGTCCTGGTCTGCTCAGGCTTCCATAACATAATACCATATACTGGGTGACTTAATATAAATCACATTTTTCAAGATTCTGGAGGCTGGAAGTCCAAGAGCAAGGTGTTGGCAGGGTTGGTTTTGGGGAGGGGCTCCCTCATTGGGTTGCAGATTGCTACCTTCTAACTGTGTCCTCAGATAGTCTTTCCTGTGGATGTGTACTCTCTCTTCCTCTTCTTATAAGGACACCAGTCCTACAGAATTAAGATTCCACCGCTACAGCCTTATTTAACCTTAACTACCTCCTTAAAGACCCTATCTCCAAATA
>NW_020265935.1:0-1796 GCF_003255815.1 Theropithecus gelada | reverse complement strand
TTTTTTCTAGTTATATTTGAAATGTTATTCTTTTGGGATGTGCGCAAGTGAATACTGCTTTTTCTTCTGTCTTGCTTCATTACTTTTTAGTTTGCTTCATTTGAATCATCATAAGTCTCCCCTTCTCCTCAAATAGCTTTCAACTTGCTGCCAAGAACAATAATCTATTTTAAGGCTTTTGAGAAAAAACTTTCAATGAAGAGAGCCACCTAAAGTTATACAAATATAGAAGAAACGGGGTAAAATAAAGCTTAGATTGGAAAAAAATATTTAAGATTGTACAAAATTCAAGCACACATAAACAAGGGAAGCTGGGTAATTGTATGTTCAAACACTTTTAACAAGTGCAAAATGTGGAGGCTTAAAGAAATAGGGCTGGCCAGGCATGGTGGTTCACGCCTATAATTCCAACACTTTGGGAGGCCGAGGCAGGCTGATTACTTGAGGTCAAGAATTCGAGACCAGCCTTGCCAACATGGTGAAACCCCATCTCTACCAAAAATACAAAAATTAGGCCAGGAGTGGTGGCTCACACCTGTGAAGCCGGCACTTTGAGAGGCCAAGGCGGGTACATCACCTGAGGTCGGGAGTTTGAGACCAGCCTGACCAACATAGAGAAACCTTGTCTCTACTAAAAATACATTAGCTGGGCATGGTGACGCATGCCTGTAAACCCAGATACTTGGGAGGCTGAGGCAGGAGAATCGCTTGAACCCGAAAGGCAAAGGTTGCGGTGAGCCAAGATCGCACCATTACACTCCAGCCTGGGCAACAAGAGTGAAACTCCGTCTCAAAAAAAAAAAGAGAACAAAAATTAGCCAAGAGTGGTGGCACATGTAATCCCAGCTACTTGGGAGGCTGAGGCAGGAGAATTGCTTGAACCTGGGAGGCTGAAGTTGCGGTGAGCTGCGATTGCACCACTACACTTCAGCCTGGGTAACAGAGTAAAACCCTGTCTCAAAAAAAAAAAAAAAAAAAAAGAGAAAGAGAGAAAGAAAGCAAGAAAGCAAGCAAGCTACATTATTTATGAAACAGATACTGTTGACTCGGTCACAAGAAAGCCTGTGTATAAATGAGCAGTGAGATATTCAAGCACAGCACACACACTCTACTCAGGACAGCTATCCTGAGTTCTATGCTTACTTCCTTCTGGATACACCAGCAACTCAATCTGCTATGATCCTGCAATACATCTCTTGTTAAAATTAGAGACATCTGGGCCAGGCACAGTGGCTCATGCCTGTAATCCCAACACTTTGGGAGGCCGAGGCAGGTAGATCACCTGAGGTCAGGAGTTCGAGACCAGCCTGGCCAACATGGTGAACTGCTGTCTCTATCAAAAATACAAAAATTAGCCTGGCCTGGTGGCATGTGCCTGTAATCCCAGCTACTCGGGATCCTGAGGGAGAAAAATCGCTTGAACCTGGGAGGTGGAGGTAGCAGTGAGCCAAAATCGTGCCACTGCACTCCAGCCTGGGTGACAGAGCAAGACTGTCTCCAAAAAAAAAAAAAAAGAAAGAAAGAAAAAAAAATAAATTAGACATCTGGATCAAATCAGCTACTTCTGTCATCGTCTAGTCCCGCAAAGTGTCAGGTAACGTCCTATTAAGATCGCTGCTCACATATCTATAAAATACTGAAAATACCATTTTACAAAATCTTTTTTTTTTATTTTGAGACGGGACTATTGCTCTTGTTGCCCAGGCTGGAGTGCAACGGTGCGATCTCGGCTCACTGCAACCTCCACTTCCTGGGTTCAAGCAATTCTCCTGTCTCAGCTTCCCGAGTAGCTGGGA
>NW_020265934.1:0-1796 GCF_003255815.1 Theropithecus gelada | reverse complement strand
TTTTTTTAGTAGAGACGGGGTTTCACCGTGTTAGCCAGGATGGTCTCGATCTCCTGACCTCGTGATCCGCCCGTCTCGGCCTCCCAAAGTGCTGGGATTACAGGCTTGAGCCACCGTGCCTGGCCCGCCCTCAGCCTTTCAAAGTGCTGGGATTACCACCATAAGCCACTGTGCCTGCCTGGCAAGGAAGTTTTATATCAACTTTTAAGATACATTTCTCTTCTCTTTTTGTCATTCTTTAGGTGGCTCTGGTAGGCGAGGAGGAAGGTTTTCTGCTCAAGGAATGGGGTAAGTTCCATTGATCTAATGTCTTAATTTTTTTTCCCTTAAAAATTACTGTAGGCAGCCTTAACCAGAATGATCAGAATGATTTCTAGACTATATGGTAAAAAAGATGTGAGGACTTAGGACTCATTTCTTAGGGATAAACCTTTACCACCTGGATCATTACCTATATTTTATATATCTTTATTTGAATCAATACACCTGTTATTTTCTCAGAATGTCTTAGACATATGTTGAGATTATACCATGAAATTTTGGGTAGAGTGATAAGTGAGAAAAAGTAGGTAACACACAGGATTATAGAATGGGGCCATGATAGATTTGTACTAGAAAGGATGCAGTCAAGAGTTTGATTCTTTGAGTTAATATTTGCCAAAGCTGCTTAGAGGTCAAAGACTCTTAAGTTTTATTTTTTCCAGAACCTTTAACCCAGCTGATTATGCAGAGCCAGCCAATACTGATGATAACTATGGCAATAGTAGCGGCAATACGTGGAACAACACTGGCCACTTTGAACCAGATGATGGGACGAGTGAGTGACCATTTATCATTCATTTCTTGTCTCGGGGAATCTAAGGAAATAGTTTTTTTGTGGTTATAGTTACATTAAAATGTGGAGGAATAGTATTTGGTTATGGAGATAGGGTGAGAAAGGGCTGGCAATTGTATTACTAGGTGTACTGTTTATGTAACGTGCATATGGGCACATTACGCATGCTATTTCAGTTAATGCTGCTTTATATTGTATGAAATAGTCGTTATTTATCATCACTTTCCAGATGACAAAACTAAGGCTGAAAGAGAGGTTATAAATTTGCTAGCATTTGAACTCAGCGTTGTTTGACCCTGAAAGTCCATGCCCTTTCAATTATACTATGTCATGCTATTAGGTCCAAGTGTATTTTCTAGTGTTTATGTTAGGGTAGCTTTGCCTTTTGAAAAGATAGCCAGAATTAATTAATCAAGCCACTGCTTGTAAAGATGAACAAGGCCCAGAATCAAAGTCCACACTATCCATTTATTTGTTTTCTGTTACTGAGATAAGAATATCCTTTTTTGGCTGGGCGCGGTGGCTCAAGCCTGTAATCCCAGCACTTTGGGAGGCCGAGACGGGTGGATCACGAGGTCAGGAGATCGAGACCATCCTGGCTAACACGGTGAAACCCCGTCTCTACTAAAAAATACAAAAAACTAGCCGGGCGAAGTGGCGGGCGCCTGTGGTCCCAGCTACTCGGGAGGCTGAGGCAGGAGAATGGCGTAAACCCGGGAGGCGGAGCTTGCAGTGAGCTGAGATCCGGCCACTGCACTACAGCCTGGGCGACAGAGCGAGACTCCGTCTCAAAAAAAAAAAAAAAAAAGAATATCCTTTTTTTCCCTTTATTTTTGGGACACATCAGTATATGAACAAAAAGATTTCGAAATCTTTCTAGTCTTTCTGGTGCCCCGTTGAACAGCCTTCTTGGGGTGATGGAGTATTCAGGATTGGAATAAGATTACTTTTTTGTTAGCTG
>NW_020265933.1:0-1797 GCF_003255815.1 Theropithecus gelada | reverse complement strand
TCCTGGATCTCTTTGCTAACCTTATTTCTGTGGAATCTGAGAACAAATATTTCGCATCCATTTGAAGTCTATAGTTCCAAAGGAAATATCCTCCGATAAGAAAGAGAAAGAAGCTTTCTGAGAAACTTCTTTGTGTTCTGTGAAATCATCTCACAGAGCTAAAGCTTTCCCCTCAAGAAGCCTTTCGCTAAGAAAGTACTTGTGGAATTAGCAAAGTGATATTTAGAAGCCCCTGGAGGGCTATGGTGAAAAATCAAAGATCCTCAGATGAAATCTGGAAAGAAGCTTTCTGAGAAACTGCTTAGTGTTCTGTTAATTCGTCTCACAGAGTTACATCTGTATTTCATGGATCTCTTTGCTAGCTTTATTTCTGTGGAATCTGAGATTAGATATTTCGGATCCCTTTGAAGAATATAGGGCCAAAGGAAATATCCTCCGATAACAAAGAGAAAGAAGCTTTCTGCGTAACTTCTTTGTGTTCTGTGAAATCATCTCACAGAGTTACAGCTTTCCCCTCAAGAAGTCTTTCGCTAAGACAGTTCTTGTGGAATTGGCAAAGTGATATTTGGAAGCCCATGCAGGGCTATGTGGAAAAAGGAAATATCCTCAGATGAAATCTGGAAAGANTAGCCTTATTTTGTGGAATCTGAGAACAGATATTTCGGATCCCTTTGAAGACTATGGGGCCAAAGGAAATATCCTACGATAACAAAGACAAAGAAGCTTTCTGAGAAACTTCTTTGTGTTCTTTGAAATCATCTCACAGAGTTACAGGTTTCCCCTCAAGAAGCCTTTGGCTAAGACAGTTCTTGTGGAATTGGCAAAGTGATATTGGAAGCCAGTAGAGGGCTATGGTGAAAAAGGAAATATCCTCAGATGAAATCAGGAAAGAAGCTTTCTGAGAAACTGCTTAGTGTTCTGTTAATCCATCTCACGGAGAAACATCTGTATTTCGTGCATCTCTTTGCTAGCCTTATTTTGTGGAATCTGAGAACAGATGTCTCGGATCCCCTTGAAGACTATAGGGCCAAAGGAAATATTCTCCGATAAGAAAGAGAAAGACGCTTTCTGAGGAACTTCTTTGTGTTCTGTGAAATCATCTCACAGAGTTACAGCTTTCCCCTCAAGAAGCCTTTCGCTAAGACAGTTCTTGTGTAATTGGCAAAGTAATATATGGAAGCCCATAGAGGGCTATGCTGAAAAAGTAAATATCCTCAGATGAATTCTGGAAAGAAGCTTCCTGAGATACTTCTTTGTGTTCTGTGAAATCATCTCACAGAGTTACAGCTTTCTCCTCAAGAAGACTTTCGCTAAGACAGTTCCTTTGGAATTGGCAGAGTGATATATGGAAGCCCATTGAGGGCTATGGTGAAAAAGGAAATATCCTCAGATGAAATCTGGAAAGAAGCTTTCTGAGAAACTGCTTAGTGTTCTGTTAATTCATCTCATAGAGTTACATCTGTATTTCGTGGATCTCTTTGCTAGCCTTAGTTCTGTGGAATCTGAGAACAGATAATTCGGATTCCTTAGAAGACTATAGGGCCAAAGGAAATATAATCCGATAACAAAGACAAAGAAGCTTTCTGAGAAACTGCTTTGTTTTCTCTGAAATCATCTCACAGAGTTACAGCTTTCCCCTCATGAAGCCTTTCGCTAATACAGTTCTTGTGGAATTGGCAAAGTGATATTTGGAAGCCCATAGAGGGCTACGGTGAAAAAGGAAATATCCTCAGATGAAATCTGGACAGAAGCTTTTTGAAAAACCGCTTAGTGTTCTGTTAATCCATCTCACAGAGT
>NW_020265932.1:0-1797 GCF_003255815.1 Theropithecus gelada | reverse complement strand
ATATTTCGAAGCCCATAGAGGGCTATGGTGAAAAAGGAAATATCCTCTGATGAAATCTGGAAAGAAGCTTTTTTAGAAACTGCTTAGTGTTCTATTAATTCATCTCACAGGGTTACATCTGTATTTCGTGGATCTGTTTGCTAGCCTTATTTCTTGGAATCTGAGAACAGATATTTCGGATCCCTTTGAAGACTATAGGGCCAGAGGAAATATCCTCCGATAACGAAGAGTAAGAAGCTTTCTGAGAAACTTCTTTGTGTTCTGTGAAATCATCTCACAGAGTGAGAGCTTTCCCCTCAAGAAGACTTTCGCTAAGACAGTTCCTTTGGAATTGTCAAAGTGATATTTGGAAGCCCATAGAGGGCTACGGTGAAAAAGGAAATATCCTCAGATGAAATCTGGAAAGAAGCTTCCTGAGAAACTGCTCTGTGATGTGTGACTTCCACTCACAGAGTTACATCGGTATTTCGTGGATCTCTTTGCTAGCCTTATTTCTGTGGAATCTGAGAACAAATATTTCGGATCCCTTTGAAGACTATAGGGCCAAAGGAAATGTACTCCGATAACAAAGAGAAAGAAGCTTTCTGAGAAACTTTTTTGTGTTCTGTGAAATAATCTCACAGAGTTACAGCTTTCTCCTCAAGAAGCCTTTGGCTAAGACAGTTCTTGTGGAATTGGCAAAGTTATATTTCTAAGCCCATAGAGGGCTATGGTGAAAAAGGAAATCTCCTCAGATGAAATCTGGAAGGAAGATTTTTGAGAAACTGCTCTGTGTTGTTTGACTTCCACTCTCAGAGTTACATCTTCATCTCGTGGATCTCTTTGCTAGCCTTATTTCTGTGGAATCTGAGAACAGATATTTCGGATCCCTTTGAAGACTATAGGGCCAAAGGAAATATCCTCCGATAACAAAGAGAAAGAAGCTTTCTGCGGAACTTCTTTGTGTTCTGTGAAATCATCTCACAGAGTTACAGCTTTCCCCTCAAGAAGCCTTTCGCTAAGACAGTTCTTGTGGAACTAGCCAAGGGATATGCGGAAGCCCATAGAAGGCTATGNGTGGAACTAGCCAAGGGATATGCGGAAGCCCATAGAAGGCTATGTTGAAAAAGAAAATATCCTCAGATGAAATCTGGAAAGAAGCTTTCTGAGAAACTGCTTAGTGTTCTGTTAATTCATCTCACAGAGTTACATCTGTATTTCTTGGATCTCTATGGTTGCCTTTTTTCTCTGGAATCTGTAAACAGATATTTCGGATCCCTTTGAAGACTATAGGGTCAAAGGAAATATCCTCCTATAACAAAGAGAAAGAAGCTTTCTGAGAAACTTCCTTGTCTTCTGTGAAATCATCTCACAGAGTTACAGCTTTCCCCTCAAGAAGCCTTTGGCTAAGACAGTTCTTGTGCAATTGGAAAAGTGATATTTGGAAGCCCATAGAGGGCTATGGTGAAAAAGGAAATATAATCAGATGAAATCTGGAAAGAAGCTTTCTGAGAAACAGCTTAGTGTTCTCTTAATTCATCTCACAGAGTTACATCTGTATTTCGTGGATCTCTTTGCTAGCCTTATTTCTGTGGAATCTGAGAACAGATATTTCGGATCCCTTTGAAGACTATAGGGCCAAAGGAAATATCCTCCGATAACAAAGAGAAAGAAGCTTTCGGAGAAACTTCTTTGTGTTCTGTGAAATCACCTCACAGAGTTACAGCTTTCCCCTCAGGAAGCCTTCCGGTAAGACATTTCTTGTGGAATAGGCAAAGTGATATTTGTAACCCCATAGAGGGCTATGGTGAAAAAGGA
>NW_020265931.1:0-1797 GCF_003255815.1 Theropithecus gelada | reverse complement strand
ATGGCATTGAATCTATAAATTACCTTGGGCAGTATGGCCATTTTCACGATATTGATTCTTCCTATCCATGAGCATGGTATGTTCTTCCATTTGTTTGTGTCCTCTTTTATTTCACTGAGCAGTGGTTTGTAGTTCTCCTTGAAGAGGTCCTTTACATCCCTTGTAAGTTGGATTCCTAGGTATTTTATTCTCTTTGAAGCAATTGTGAATGGAAGTTCATTCATGATTTGGCTCTCTGTTTGTCTGTTACTGGTGTATAAGAATGCTTGTGATTTTTGCACATTAATTTTGTATCCTGAGACTTTGCTGAAGTTGCTTATCAGCTTAAGGAGATTTTGGGCTGAGACAATGGGGTTTTCTAAATATACAATCATGTCATCTGCAAACAGGGACAATTTGACTTCTTCTTTTCCTAACTGAATACCCCTGATTTCTTTCTCTTGCCTAATTGCCCTAGCCAGAACTTCCAACACTATGTTGAATAGGAGTGGTGAGAGAGGGCATCCCTGTCTTGTGCCAGTTTTCAAAGGGAATTTTTCCAGTTTTTGCCCATTCAGTATGATATTGGCTGTGGGTTTGTCATAAATAGCTCTTATTATTTTGAGGTACGTTCCATCAATACCGAATTTATTGAGCGTTTTTAGCATGAAGGGCTGTTGAATTTTGTCAAAAGCCTTTTCTGCATCTATTGAAATAATCATGTGGTTCTTGTCTTTGGTTCTGTTTATATGCTGGATTATGTTTATTGATTTGCGAATGTTGAACCAGCCTTGCATCCCAGGGATGAAGCTCACTTGATCATGGTGGATAAGCTTTTTGATGTGTTGTTGAATCCGGTTTGCCAGTATTTTATTGAGGATTTTTGCATCGATGTTCATCAGGGATATTGGTCTAAAATTCTCTTTTTTTGTTGTGTCTCTGCCAGGCTTTGGTATCAGGATGATGTTGGCCTCATAAAATGAGTTAGGGAGGATTCCCTCTTTTTCTATTGATTGGAATAGTTTCAGAAGGAATGGTACCAACTCCTCCTTATACCTCTGGTAGAATTCAGCTGTGAATCCATCTGGTCCTGGACTTTTTTTGGTTGGTAGGCTATTAATTATTGCCTCAATTTCAGAGCCTACTATTGGTCTATTCAGGGATTCAACTTCTTCCTGGTTTAGTCTTGGAAGAGTGTAAGTGTCCAGGAAATTATCCATTTCTTCTAGGTTTTCCAGTTTATTTGCGTAGAGGTGTTTATAGTATTCTCTGATGGTAGTTTGTATTTCTGTGGGGTCGGTTGTGATATCCCCTTTATCATTTTTAATTGCGTCGATTTGATTCTTCTCTCTTTTCTTCTTTATTAGTCTTGCTAGTGGTCTGTCAATTTTGTTGATCGTTTCAAAAAACCAACTCCTGGATTCATTGATTTTTTGGAGGGTTTTTTGTGTCTCTATCTCCTTCAGATCTGCTCTGATCTTAGTTATTTCTTGCCTTCTGCTAGCTTTCGAATGTGTTTGCTCTTGCTTCTCTAGTTCTTTTAATTGTGATGTTAGAGTGTCAATTTTTGATCTTTCCTGCTTTCTCTTGTGGGCATTTAGTGCTATAAATTTCCCTCTACACACTGCTTTAAATGTGTCCCAGAGATTCTGGTATGTTGTATCTTTGTTCTCATTGGTTTCAAAGATCATCTTTATTTCTGCCTTCATTCGTTATGTACCCAGTAGTCATTCAGGAGCAGGTTGTTCAGTTTCCATGTAGTTGAGTGGTTTTGATTGAGTTTCTTAGTCCTGAGTTCTAGTTTGATTGCACTGTGGT
>NW_020265930.1:0-1797 GCF_003255815.1 Theropithecus gelada | reverse complement strand
ATGGCATTGAATCTATAAATTACCTTGGGCAGTATGGCCATTTTCACGATATTGATTCTTCCTATCCATGAGCATGGTATGTTCTTCCATTTGTTTGTGTCCTCTTTTATTTCACTGAGCAGTGGTTTGTAGTTCTCCTTGAAGAGGTCCTTTACATCCCTTGTAAGTTGGATTCCTAGGTATTTTATTCTCTTTGAAGCAATTGTGAATGGAAGTTCATTCATGATTTGGCTCTCTGTTTGTCTGTTACTGGTGTATAAGAATGCTTGTGATTTTTGCACATTAATTTTGTATCCTGAGACTTTGCTGAAGTTGCTTATCAGCTTAAGGAGATTTTGGGCTGAGACAATGGGGTTTTCTAAATATACAATCATGTCATCTGCAAACAGGGACAATTTGACTTCTTCTTTTCCTAACTGAATACCCCTGATTTCTTTCTCTTGCCTAATTGCCCTAGCCAGAACTTCCAACACTATGTTGAATAGGAGTGGTGAGAGAGGGCATCCCTGTCTTGTGCCAGTTTCCAAAGGGAATTTTTCTAGTTTTTTCCCATTCAGTATGATATTGGCTGTGGGTTTGTCATAAATAGCTCTTATGATTTTGAGGTACGTTCCATCAATACCGAATTTATTGAGCGTTTTTAGCATGAAGGGCTGTTGAATTTTGTCAAAAGCCTTTTCTGCATCTATTGAAATAATCATGTGGTTCTTGTCTTTGGTTCTGTTTATATGCTGGATTATGTTTATTGATTTGCGAATGTTGAACCAGCCTTGCATCCCAGGGATGAAGCCCACTTGATCATGGTGGATAAGCTTTTTGATGTGTTGTTGAATCCGGTTTGCCAGTATTTTATTGAGGATTTTTGCATCGATGTTCATCAGGGATATTGGTCTAAAATTCTCTTTTTTTGTTGTGTCTCTGCCAGGCTTTGGTATCAGGATGATGTTGGCCTCATAAAATGAGTTAGGGAGGATTCCCTCTTCTTCTATTGATTGGAATAGTTTCAGAAGGAATGGTACCAACTCCTCCTTATACCTCTGGTAGAATTCAGCTGTGAATCCATCTGGTCCTGGACTTTTTTTGGTTGGTAGGCTATCAATTATTGCCTCAATTTCAGAGCCTACTATTGGTCTATTCAGGGATTCAACTTCTTCCTGGTTTAGTCTTGGAAGAGTGTAAGTGTCCAGGAAATTATCCATTTCTTCTAGGTTTTCCAGTTTATTTGCGTAGAGGTGTTTATAGTATTCTCTGATGGTAGTTTGTATTTCTGTGGGGTCGGTGGTGATATCCCCTTTATCATTTTTAATTGCGTCGATTTGATTCTTCTCTCTTTTCTTCTTTATTAGTCTTGCTAGTGGTCTGTCAATTTTGTTGATCGTTTCAAAAAACCAACTCCTGGATTCATTGATTTTTTGGAGGGTTTTTTGTGTCTCTATCTCCTTCAGATCTGCTCTGATCTTAGTTATTTCTTGCCTTCTGCTAGCTTTCGAATGTGTTTGCTCTTGCTTCTCTAGTTCTTTTAATTGTGATGTTAGAGTGTCAATTTTTGATCTTTCCTGCTTTCTCTTGTGGGCATTTAGTGCTATAAATTTCCCTCTACACACTGCTTTAAATGTGTCCCAGAGATTCTGGTATGTTGTATCTTTGTTCTCATTGGTTTCAAAGATCATCTTTATTTCTGCCTTCATTCGTTATGTACCCAGTAGTCATTCAGGAGCAGGTTGTTCAGTTTCCATGTAGTTGAGTGGTTTTGATTGAGTTTCTTAGTCCTGAGTTCTAGTTTGATTGCACTGTGGT
>NW_020265929.1:0-1797 GCF_003255815.1 Theropithecus gelada | reverse complement strand
AAGAACTCTCTTAGGGAAAGGCTTCTTGAGGGGAAAGCTGTAACTCTGTGAGATGATTTCACAGAACCGGAAGAAGTTTCTCAGAAAGGCTCTTTCTCTTTGTTATCGGAGGATATTTCCTTTGGCCCTATTGTCTTCATAGGGATTCGAAATATCTGTTCTCGTATTCCACAGAAATAAGGCTAGCAAAGAGATCCACGAAATACGGATGTAACTCTGTGAGATGAATTAACAGAACACTAAGCAGTTTCTCAGAAAGCTTCTTTCCAGATTTCATCGGAGGATATTTCCTTTTTCACCACAGCCCTCTGTGGGCTTCCAGATATCACTTTGCGAATTCCACAAGAACTCTCTTAGCGAAAGGCTTCTTGAGGTGAAACCTGTAACTCTGTGAGATTATTTCAGAGAACTGGAAGAAGTTTCTCAGAAAGCTTCTTTCTCTTCATTATCAGAGGATATTTCCTTTGGCACCATAGTCTTCATAGGGATTCGAAATATGAGTTCTCAAATTCCACAGAAATAAGGCTCTCAAAGACATCCACGAAATACAGATGTAACTCTGTGAGATGAATTAACAGAACACTAAGCAGTTTTTCAGAAATCTTCTTTCCAGGTTTCATCGGAGGGTACTTCCTTTTTCACCATTGCCCTCTTTGGGCTTCCACATATCACTTTGCCAATTCCACAAGAACTGTCTTAGCGAAAGGCTTCTTGAGGGGAAAGCTGTAAATCTGTGAGATGATTTCACAGAACACAAAGAAGTTTGTCAGAACGCTTCTTTCTCTTTGTTTTCGGAGGATATTCCATTTAGCATTTAGTCTTCAAAGGGATCCGAAATATCTGTTCTCAGATTCCACAGAAATAAGGCTAGCAAAGAGATCCACGGAATACAGATGTAACTCCGTGAGATGCATTAAGAGAACACAAAGCAGTTTCTCAGAACCTTCTTTCCAGATTTCATTGGAGGATATTTCCTTTTTCACCATAGCCCTCTATGGGGTTCCAGATATCACTTTGCCAATTCCACAAGAACTCTCTTAGGGAAAGGCTTCTTGAGGGGAAAGCTGTAACTCTGTGAGATGATTTCACAGAACCTGAAGAAGTTTCTCAGAAAGCTTCTTTCTCTTAGTTATCGGGGGATATTTCCTTTGGCCCTATAGTCTTCAAAGGGATTCGAAATATCTGTTCTCAGATTCCACAGAAATATGGCTAGCATAGAGAGCCACGAAATACAGATGTAACTCGGTGAGATGAATTAACAGAACACTAAGCAGTTTCTCAGAACCCTTCTTTCCATTTTTCATCGGAGGATATTTCATTTTTCACCATAACCTTCTATGGGCTTCCAAATATCACTTTCCCAATTCGAAAAGAACTGTCTTAGCGAAAGGCTTCTTGAGGGGAAAGCTGTAACTCTGTGAGATGATTTCACAGAACCCAAAGAAGTTTCTCAGAAAGCTTCTTTCTCTTTGTTATCGGAGGATATTGCCTTTGGCCCTATAATCTTCAAAGGGATCCGAAATATCTGTTCTCAGATTAAACAGAAATAAGGCTAGCAATGAGATCCACGAAATAAAGATGTAACACTGTTAGATGAATTAACAGAACACAGAGCAGTTTCTCAGAAATCTTCTTTCCAGATTTCATCCGTGGATATTTCCTTTTTCACCATAGCCCTCTATGTGCTTCCAAATATCACTTTGCCAATTCCACAAGAACTGTCTTAGCGAAAGGCTTCTTGAGGGGAAAGCTGTAACTCTGTGAGATGATTTGAAAGAACACAAAGAAGTTTCTGAG
>NW_020265928.1:0-1798 GCF_003255815.1 Theropithecus gelada | reverse complement strand
CAATAATCCAGGCAAGAAAGAATGAAGGCATGAATAATTTAAAGTAGTGGAAATAAGGAGAGGGAAGCCAGGAGTGAATGTATGATTGGATGTAGACATTAGACAGAGAGAGGAGTCCTCGACAATGCCCAGGATTCCAGCTTGGATAACTGGGTAAATGAGGATGGTGGGACTCGTTGATATAGGGAACACTGGAAGAGATAAGGCAGGTGAGTAGATGATGAATACAATTAGCACATGATGAGTTCATAGTGTCTATGGACATTCATGTGGAGAGGCGCAATGGCATGGGTTTAAAAGTGAGGGCTGAGTTTTATTCCGTACGTGATGGAATAAACACACACCTCCCTTTATTGCCTACTGAACTTGAGTACAAAGCCTGTACAGAATGCATGCCAAACTATTTGAGAATTCTGAAAAGTAAATATTAGCAGACAGACCAGAGGAGGCTAGAATTAAAAGTGCCACCAAACTGGTAGTGAGTTTACTATTTTTGTTCCTCCAGCATCCCCCAGCAGGACCTCAAGGCAACCTGAAACTCAGAAGTGAGCTCTCTGGTGCAGACAGAGATTCAGTAGAAACCCTCTACTTCTGGTTGGAGGGGTGGAAAGGGGAGATCCAAAATGCTCAGAGAGAGTGGAGGAAATACACGGGTGCTGTTTTTACTTTTTCCCCTGTGGTCTGTCACCCCTGTCAGCAGGCAGTCCCACAGTTGAGGTGGTGGCAGAGGCAAAGAGTAACCGGGGATGGGAAACTGCAGAAGCCAAAAGTGAATGAAAAGGAAGAACCTTACTTTTCTGTTCAATGAAGCTGCAACTTTAAGAGGGAGGGGCCAAAACCCATTGCTTCCTGCCCCCCGCCCTGTATCCCCGCCCCCCTGCTCCTTCCCCGCCCCGTGCAAGGTGTCTCCTCCCACGTGGCCTAGGCAACCTCCAACAATGAGAGCCTGCAGGGAACTGAAAAGTACTGGACGGATAACTGAAAGTGAGGAGCTCAGGAAAGCGGCCCTAAAGAGCTGTTATGACCTTTAAGGTTCATCCTTGACCTCTGCGTCCGTTTTCTGATCCTAACTAGCATAACGAAGGCTGTCAGAACTGAGAACTGAGCTAGGCGGTCTTCCCAACGGAACCAACTGACCTACTGGTTGGTCACGCGAGAAAGAACGGATTAGCACTGCGAAATTTTTGAAAGCTTAACTGACATTGGAAATATAGACTGTAGAAGAAGAAAAGAAATAGCAACATTCTTCGTAGTTGGGGGTGGGGTGATGACTCTTAAGGGGACAGCAGAGGGAGTTTATTGGGTGTAATGGAACTGTTCTGTATCCTGATTATGGTGGTAGCTACATGAATCCACAGATGTGTTAAAATTTCTAGAACTGTGAACCAAAAGGGTAAAAAGCCACTTCTACAGAATAATACTTTAAAAGATAAAATGTAAAAGTGTGAAGGCTCTGGCGTTCAATTTCTGGTGACACCACTCACTAGCTGTGTTGACCCCAAACAAGTTTCCACCCCTCTGTGCTTCAGTTTCCTCGCCCTCCACCAGAGACAATCCTAGTTTCTACCTCCTGGAGAGTTTGTTATGGTGGAGGTTAAATGAGATAATACACATAATGTGCTTAGGCAGTGCCTGAGACATAGTGTTTGCTTAAGAAATGTCTGTATATGTCCAGTAGCCAGTTCAATGTAACGGCCTCGGGTTCAGGAAACTGGTGAGAGGATGGAAGAAATCACTGCGCCAGTCACTGCTGTGTATAGTTGCGTATTTAGAGCCATAGGACAAATGCTGTGATCTT
>NW_020265927.1:0-1798 GCF_003255815.1 Theropithecus gelada | reverse complement strand
CAATAATCCAGGCAAGAAAGAATGAAGGCATGAATAATTTAAAGTAGTGGAAATAAGGAGAGGGAAGCCAGGAGTGAATGTATGATTGGATGTAGACATTAGACAGAGAGAGGAGTCCTCGACAATGCCCAGGATTCCAGCTTGGATAACTGGGTAAATGAGGATGGTGGGACTCGTTGATATAGGGAACACTGGAAGAGATAAGGCAGGTGAGTAGATGATGAATACAATTAGCACATGATGAGTTCATAGTGTCTATGGACATTCATGTGGAGAGGCGCAATGGCATGGGTTTAAAAGTGAGGGCTGAGTTTTATTCCGTACGTGATGGAATAAACACACACCTCCCTTTATTGCCTACTGAACTTGAGTACAAAGCCTGTACAGAATGCATGCCAAACTATTTGAGAATTCTGAAAAGTAAATATTAGCAGACAGACCAGAGGAGGCTAGAATTAAAAGTGCCACCAAACTGGTAGTGAGTTTACTATTTTTGTTCCTCCAGCATCCCCCAGCAGGACCTCAAGGCAACCTGAAACTCAGAAGTGAGCTCTCTGGTGCAGACAGAGATTCAGTAGAAACCCTCTACTTCTGGTTGGAGGGGTGGAAAGGGGAGATCCAAAATGCTCAGAGAGAGTGGAGGAAATACACGGGTGCTGTTTTTACTTTTTCCCCTGTGGTCTGTCACCCCTGTCAGCAGGCAGTCCCACAGTTGAGGTGGTGGCAGAGGCAAAGAGTAACCGGGGATGGGAAACTGCAGAAGCCAAAAGTGAATGAAAAGGAAGAACCTTACTTTTCTGTTCAATGAAGCTGCAACTTTAAGAGGGAGGGGCCAAAACCCATTGCTTCCTGCCCCCCGCCCTGTATCCCCGCCCCCCTGCTCCTTCCCCGCCCCGTGCAAGGTGTCTCCTCCCACGTGGCCTAGGCAACCTCCAACAATGAGAGCCTGCAGGGAACTGAAAAGTACTGGACGGATAACTGAAAGTGAGGAGCTCAGGAAAGCGGCCCTAAAGAGCTGTTATGACCTTTAAGGTTCATCCTTGACCTCTGCGTCCGTTTTCTGATCCTAACTAGCATAACGAAGGCTGTCAGAACTGAGAACTGAGCTAGGCGGTCTTCCCAACGGAACCAACTGACCTACTGGTTGGTCACGCGAGAAAGAACGGATTAGCACTGCGAAATTTTTGAAAGCTTAACTGACATTGGAAATATAGACTGTAGAAGAAGAAAAGAAATAGCAACATTCTTCGTAGTTGGGGGTGGGGTGATGACTCTTAAGGGGACAGCAGAGGGAGTTTATTGGGTGTAATGGAACTGTTCTGTATCCTGATTATGGTGGTAGCTACATGAATCCACAGATGTGTTAAAATTTCTAGAACTGTGAACCAAAAGGGTAAAAAGCCACTTCTACAGAATAATACTTTAAAAGATAAAATGTAAAAGTGTGAAGGCTCTGGCGTTCAATTTCTGGTGACACCACTCACTAGCTGTGTTGACCCCAAACAAGTTTCCACCCCTCTGTGCTTCAGTTTCCTCTCCCTCAAACAGAGACATTCCTAGTTTCTACCTCCTGGAGAGTTTGTTATGGTGGAGGTTAAATGAGATAATACACATAATGTGCTTAGGCAGTGCCTGAGACATAGTGTTTGCTTAAGAAATGTCTGTATATGTCCAGTAGCCAGTTCAATGTAAGGGCCTGGGGTTCAGGAAACTGGTGAGAGGATGGAAGAAATCACTGCGCCAGTCACTGCTGTGTATAGTTGCGTATTTAGAGCCATAGGACAAATGCTGTGATCTT
>NW_020265926.1:0-1798 GCF_003255815.1 Theropithecus gelada | reverse complement strand
AATGTGAAGTTTCTGTCAAAACAACTGCCATGAAACTCCTTACATAGCCAAGAGGAGAGAGAAGTAACCTTAATCTTGAGGTGTAAACACGTTCCATCACACAAGGCTGTTACTAACCGTCTAAACAACATAATTAGAAAAATGTATCTAAATCGGTGGAAGACATGATATCCCATCCAGATTACAAATAATGAGTGTCTAAAAATCTCTAAGGAAACAGTTCCTCTGTTTACAACACTTCTGACACCAAATGGATGGACTTTTGCACCAGGCAATTCTCCAGTTCTCTGGGACACCCAGCTATGTGTCCCACAGTGCAATTCAATTCTGAAACTAACTACATAGAATTAGCACAGACCCCACTGGTTAATAACAGGAGAGAAAAGGTACAATGCTGAAAAAAATACCCAAAGAACTAATGGCTGAAAACTTCCTAAGTTCAGCAAACGACATAAACCGAGGCAGATGGAAGAATCTGTGCAAAGCCCACACATCATAAATCCAAAGGAAGCCATGACTAGGCACATCGTAATCAGCTGCTAAACACTAAGGACAAAAACCTTTTGAAAAGTGCCACAGAAAGTAGATATAGAAGAAGGTATTGTGTGGCCTGAAATGAAGGCTAAATATTACGTGCTGCCTTGACGTCGGTAAAATCAAGAAGGCCTCAAATAGCCTAATCACAAGGTCTCCTCCGAGCTCTGCTCCCACGGATAAGGTCCCAAAGCCAAACAACCCTCCTTATCACAGACAGCCGACCCCAGCCTGCTCATCCCTGCCGGCCCAGAGGTATTTGAACAAGCCAATCACGTCTTCCCATGGAAGCAAGGTCATCTCACTCTCTTCTTACTACAAAATGTGCCTCCCACAGCCCCTGGTGGCTCACTCTGTTCCCAACTGCAGCCCCCGTGTGGCATGCGGTGTCCCCCACCTCCAGGGCTGTGAGCATGCGTGACTAATAAACTGCTATTTCATCTGTCCAGTGTCGGCGTCCTGTGTTCAGCCATCCCATATCCCTAGGGCAGAAATCTTCTGGGGTTATAAACAGAACTTTAATCAACCTCTCCTTGGTTATTTTACTGGTTCCATGATACAGCTTTTTCATGCAAAAGATCTGAACAGAAACTTCACAGAGGATACAAGAGTGGCAAAGAAGAACATGATACTCAGCATCATTAGCCATTACGGAAATGCAAATTTAAACCACAATGAGATCCCACTAGACTTGTTAGAATGGCTCAACTAAAAATCACATATAACACCAAGAGCTAACTAAGACACAGAGCAACAGAAACATGACAGATTGCCAGTGGGAATGCAAACTAAATCAGTTACTTTGGAAAACAGTTCAGCACATGACCCAACTTTCCCACTACTAGGTTTTTATCCTAGGGAAATGGAAACTACATTCACACGACATCTGTACAGAAACGCTCATAGCAGGAATACAATCGCGAAAGAAAAATGGCGACAACCACAAGGTCCTACAATAGCAGAATGGATAAACACAACGTGGTACATCCAAATGATGAAACACTATTCAGCAATAAAAAGAACTGTTAATACACAGAACAGCAGAGAAATCTCAAACATATAACTAGAAGTAAATGAAGATGGTTTCAAAACATTACTTAAAATACAGTTCCACTTACATGACATTCTCAAAAAGAATACCCTATCCTGATGGAGAACAGATCAGTGGTTGCCAGGGTACGAGGCCAGGGAACATGTGATAAAAAGGAGCAGCACAAGGGAGGTTTTAGGGTGATGAAACTTCTCCATCCTGATGATGGCGGGG
>NW_020265925.1:0-8102 GCF_003255815.1 Theropithecus gelada | reverse complement strand
TTTGTGACACAGATTCCTTTGCTCACATGTTTCCTTGCTGACCTTCTCCCCACTATCACCCTGCTCTCCTTCCGCATTCCTCTTGCTGAGAGTGAAAATACTAATCAATAAATACTGAGGGAACTCAGAGACTGGTGCCGGTGCAGGTCCTCTGTATGCTGAGCGCCGGTCCCCTGGGCCCACTGTTGTTTCTCTATTCTTTGTCTCTGTGTCTTTTTTCTTTTCTCAGTCTCTTGTCCCACCTGACAAGATATACCCACAGGTGTGGAGGGGCTGGTCCCCTTCATCTGCCGCCCAATGTGGGTGCCTTTCTCTAGGGTGGAGATACGCTAAGAATGTGAGCATTGAGGACAGTCGACGAGATTCCCGAGTACGTCCACGGTCAGGTCAGCCTTGCGGCAAGCTTGTGCGCTAGGAGGAACCCAGGGTGACAATGGGACAAACTGAAAGTAAATATGCCTCTTATCTCAGCGTCATTAAAATTCTTTTAAGAAAAGGGGGAGTTAAAGCTTCTACAGAAAATCTAATTACACTATTTCCAAAAATAGGACAATTCTGCCCATAGTTTCCAGAACAGAGAACTTTAGATCCAACAGATTGGGAAAAAATTGGCAAAGAATTAAAACAAGCAAGTAGGGAAGGTAAAATCATCCCACTTACAGTATGGAATGATTGGGCCATTATTAAAGCAAATTTAGAACCGTTTCAAATAGAAGAAGATAGTGTTTCAGTTTCTGATGCCTCTGAAAGCTGTGTAATAGATTCTGAAGAAGAGGCAGGGATAGAATCCCAGAAAGGAATGGAAAGTTCACACTATAAAAATGTAGCAGAGTCTGTAATGGCTCGGTCAACGCAAAATGTTGACTATAATCAATTACAGGAGTTAATATATCCTGAATCATCAAAACTGGGGGAAGGAAGTCCAGAATTACTGGGGCCATCAGAGCCTAAACCACAATGGCCATCAACTCCTCCTCCCGCGGTTCAGATGCCTGTAACGTTACAACCTCAAATGCAAGTTAGACAAGTGCAAACCCCAAGAGAGTATCAGTAGAAAAGGATAGAGTCTTTATCTCTAATTCTATCTAAAGGATAGAATCCGGCAATGCCGATTCAGATACAGTATCCACAATATCAGCTGGTAGAAAATAAGACCTAACCACCAGTAGTTTATCCATACCAGCTGCCAGCCGAGTTTCAGTATTGGTCGCCTCCAGAGATTCAGTACAGACCTCAAGCAGTGTGTCCCGTGCCAATAGCATGGCACCATGCCAGCAATCCACGGCAGTGGTGTTTAATCCTACATCACCACCTAGTGGACAAGGTCGTACACTGCATGAAATCATTGATAAAGCCAGAAAACGGAGATCTTGAGGCATGGCAGTTCCCGGTAATTTTACAACCGATACGGATACAGGCCGGGGAAAGGGAGTCAAGCAGGAGCATCTGTCCGAACTGAAGCTAGATATGGATCTTTCACCATGAAAATGTTAAAAGGTATGAAGGAAGGAGTTAAACAATATGAACCCAACTCCCCTTATATGATAACATTATTAGATTCCCTTCCTCATGGAAATAGACTTATTCCTTATGATTGGGAAAATTTGGCTAAATCTTCCCTTTCACCCTCTCAGTTTCTACAGTTTGAAACCTCGTGGACTGATGGAGTACAAGAACAGGTACAAAAAACTCAGGCTACCTATCCTGCTGTTAATATAGATGCAGACCAATCGCTAGGAACAGGTCCAAATTGGAGCACCATTAACCAACAATCAGTGATGCAGAATGAGGCTATTGAACAACTAAGGGCTATTTGCCTCGGGGCCTGGGGAAAAATTCAGGACCCAGGAACCACCTACCTTTCTTTTAGTTCAATTAGACAAGGCTTTAAAGAGCCATATCCAGACTTTGTGGCAAGGTTGCAAGATGCCACTCAAAAATCTATTACAGAACATAATGCCTGAAAAGTGATTGTGGAAATAATGGCCTATGAAAATGCAAATCCAGAATGTCAATTGGCCATAAAACCATTAAGAGGAAAAGTTCCAGCAGGAGTTGATGTAATTACAGAATATGTGAAGGTTTGTGATGGGATTGGAGGAGCTATGCATAAGGCAATGCTAATGGCCCAAGTAATGCTTTAGGAGGACAAGTTAGAACACTTAGGGGAAAATGTTATCATTGTGGTCAAATCGGTCATCTAAAAAAGAATTGCGCAGTCTTAAATAAACAGAGTAAAAATAAAGAGCCACCTGGCCTGTGTCCAAGATGTGGAAAAGGAAAACATTGGGCTAATCAACGTCATTCTAAATTTGATAAAAATGGGCAACCATTGTTGGGAAACGGGAAGAGGGGCCAGCCTCAGGCACCGCGGCCCCGCAACAAACTGGGGCATTCCCAACTCAGCCGTTTGTTCCTCAGGGTTTTCAGGGACAGCAACCCCCACAGGAAATACCACCACTTCAGGGAGTCAGCCAATTACAACAATACAGCAGCTGTCCCCCGCCACAGCAGGCAGCGCAGCAGATCTATGTTCCACTCAAATAGTTTCTTTACTTCCTGGAGAGCCCCCGCAAAAGATTCCTACAAGGGTATAAGGCCCGCTGCCAGAAGGGACGGTAAGCCTTATTTTAGGGAGATCAAGTCAAAATTTGAAGGGAGTCCAAATTCATACTGGGGTAATTGATTCAGATTACAAAGGAGAAATTCAGTTACTGATCAGCTGTTCCCCGGAGTGCCAATCCAGGAGATAGAATTGCTCACTTACTGCTTTTGCCTTATATTAAAATTGGAGAAAACAAACCAGAAAGAACAGGAGGGTTTGGAAGTACCAACCCTGCTGGAAAAGCCGCTTATTGGGCTAGTCAGGTCTCAGAGAACAGACCTGTGCGTACAGTCACTATTCAGGGAAAGCAGTTTGAAGGAGTAGTGGATACCAGGGCTGATGTTTCTATCATCACCTTTAATCAATGGCCAAAAAATTGGCCTAAACAAAAGCCTGTTACAGGATTTGTCAGTGTGGGCACCGCCTCAGAAGTGTATCAAAGTGCCATGATTTTACATTGTCTAGGACCTCATAATCAAGAGAGTACAGTTCAACCTGTGATCACTTCTATTCCAATTAATTTATGGGGCCGAGACGTGTTACAACAATGGCATGCAGAGATTACTATCTCAGCCTCCCTATACAGCCCCACGAGTCAAAAAGTCATGACTAAAATGGGATATCTCCCTGGCAAAGGACTAGGGAAGAATGGAGATGGCATTAAAAAAAAAAAAAAAAAAAGTCCCAATTGAGGCTGAGGGAAATCAAGAAAGAAAAGGAGTAGAGTATCCTTTTTAAGAGTGGCCACTGTAGAGCCTCCAAAACCCATTCCATTAACTTGGAAAACAGAAAAACCTGTATTGGTAAATCAGTGGCTGCTACCAAAACAAAAGCTGGAGGCTTTACACTTATTGGCAAAGGAACAATTAGAAAAGGGACATACCGAGCCTTCATTTTCGTCTTGGAAGTCTCCTGTGTTTGCAATTCAGAAAAATTCCAGCAGATGGCGCATGCTGACCGACTTAAGAGCTGTTAATGCCATAATTCAACCCACGGAGGCTCTCTAAGCGGGATTGCCCTCTCCGGCCATGATCCCCCAAAATTGGCCTTTCATTATTACTGATCTGAAGGATTGCTTTTTTACCATTTCTCTGGCAAAACAGGATTTTGAAAAACTTGTTTTTACTATATTAGCTATAAATAATAAAGAACCAGCCACCAGGTGTCAGTGGAAAGTGTTGCCTCAGGGAATGCTAAACAGTCCAACTATTTGTCAGAGTTTTGTAGCTCAAGCTCTTCAACCAGTTAGAGACAAGTTTTCAGACTGTCATATCATTCATTATGTTGATGATATTCTGTGTGCTGCAGAAACGAGAGACAAATTAATTGACCGTTACACATTTCTGCAGACAGAGGTTGCAAATGCAGGACTGCCGATAGCATCTGATAAGATTCAAACCTCTGCTCCTTTCCATTACTTGGGAATACAGGCAGAGGAAAGGAAAATTAAACCACAAAAAATAGATATAAGAAAAGACACATTAAAAACATTAAATAACTTTCAAAAATTGCTAAGAGATATTAATTGGATTTGGTCAACTCTACGCATCCCTACTTATGCCATGTCAACTTTGTTCTCTATCTTGGGAGGGGGTCCAGAATTGAATAGCAAAAGAGCATTAACTCCAGAGGCAACTAAAGAAATTGAATTAGTTGAAGAAAAAATTCGGCCAGCAGAAGTAAATAGAATAGATCACTTAGCCCCCCTCCAACTTTTGATTTTTGCTACTGCACATTCTCCAACAGGCATTATTGTCTTGTGGAGTGATCCTTCCTCACAGTACGATTAAGACTTTTACATTGTACTTGGATCAATTGGCTACATTACTTGGTCAGGCAAGATTACGAATAGCAAAATTGTATGGAAGTGACCCAGATAAAAATCATTGTTCCTTTACACAAGGAACAGGTTAGACAAGCCTTTATCAATTCTACTGCATGGCAGATTGGTCTTGCTGATTTTGTGGGAATTATTGACATTCATTACCCAAAAACAAAAATCTTCCAGTTTTTAAAATTGACCACTTGGATTTTACCTAAAATTACTAGACATAAACCTTTAGAAAATGCTCTGACGGTGCATTGGAAATGCACCCAGCAATGGAAACACGGCTTACATCAGGCCAAAAGAACGAGTCATTGAAACTCAATGTTTGGTTGCTGTCATTTCAGTGTTACAAGATTTTAATCAGCCTATTAACATTGTATCAGATTCTGCATATGTAGTATAGGCTATGAAGGATGTTGAGACAGCCCTAATCAAATATAGTATGATCAGTTAAACCAGCTGTTTAATTTGTTACAACAAACTGTAAGAAAAAGAAATTTCCCATTTTATATTACTCATGTTCGAGCACATACTAATTCACCAGGGCCTTTAAAGCAAATGAACAAGCTGACTTGCTGGTGTTACCCGCCTTCATGGAAGCACAAGAACTTCACGCCCTGACTCATGTAAATGCAACAGGACTAAAAAATAAATTTGAGATCACATTAAAACAGGCAAAAAACATTGTGCAACATTGCACTCAGTGTCAAGTCCTACACCTGCACACGCAGGAGGCAGAAGTTAATCCCAGAGGTCTATGTCCTAATGTGCTAGGCAAATGGATGTCACACATGTACCTTCATTTGGAAAATTGTCATTTGTCCATGTGACAGTTGATACTTATTCACATTTTGTATGGGCAACCTGCCAGACAGGAGAAAGTACTTCCCATGTTAAAAGACATGTATTATCTTGTTTTGCTGTCATGGAAGTTCCAGAAAAAATTAAAGCAGATAATGGGCCAGTATACTATAATTAAACATTTCAAAAATTCTTAAATGTGTGGAAAATTACACATACCATAGGAATCCCTTATAATTCCCAAGGACAGGCCATAATTGAAAGAACTAACAGAACACTCAAAGGTCAATTGGTTAAACAAAAAAAGGAAAAAGACAGCAAGGAGTATAACACTCCCCAGATGCAACTTAATCTAGCACTCTACATTTTAAACTTTTTAAACATTTCTAGAAATCAGACCACTACTTCTGCAGAACATTTCACTGGTAAAAAGAACAGCCCACATGAAGGAAAACTGATTTGGTGGAAAGACATCAAAAATAAGACATGGGAAATAGGGAAGGTGATAACATGGGGAGAGGCTTTGCTTGTGTTTCACCAGAAGAAAATCAGCTTCCTGTTTGGATACCCACTAGACATTCGAAGTTCTACAATGAACCCATCGGAGATGCAAAGAAAAGTGCCTCTGCGGAGACAGAAAACCCGCAATCGAGCATCATCAACTCGCCAGGTGAACAAAATGGTGATATCAGAAGAACAAATGAAGTTGCCATCCACCAAGGAAGTGGAGCCGCCGACCTGGGGCCAACTAAAGAAGCTGACACAGTTAGCTGAAAAAAGCCTGAAGAAAACAAGGGTCACGCACACTCCAGAGAACATGCTGCTTGCAGCTTTGATGATTGTATCGACGGTGGTAAGTCTCCCTGTGACTGCCAGAGCAGCTGCAGCTAATTACACTTACTGGGCCTATGTGCCTTTCCTGCCCTTAATTCAGGCAGTCACTTGGATGGATAATCCTATTGAAGTATATGTTAATAATAGTGCACGGGCACCAGGCCCCACAGGTGATCGTGGCCCTGCCCAACCTGAAGAAGAAGGAATGATGATGATTATTTCCATTGGGTATTATTATCCTCCTATTTGCCTAGGGAAGGTACCAGGATATTTAATGCCTACAACCCAGAATTGGTTGGTAGAAGCACCTACTGTCAGGGCCACCAGTAGATTTACTTATCACATGGTAAGTGGAATGTCACTCGGGCCACAGATAAATAATTTACAGAATTCTTCTTATCAAAGATCATTAAAAATTAGGCCTAAGGGGAAGCCTTGCCCCAAGGAAATTCCCAAAGGATGAAAAGGCCCAGAAGTCTTAGTCTGGGAAGAATGTGTGGCTGATACTGCGGTGGTATTACAAAACAATGAATTTGGAACAATTATGGACCGGGCCCCTCGAGGCCAATTATATTATGATTGTACGGGCCAGACCCACTCATGTTCACAGGCCCCATCCGTCTGGCCCACTAATCAGGACTATGATAGTGATTTAACTGAAAGGCTGGACCAGGTTTATAGAAGGTTAGAATCACCCTATCCATGGAAATGGAGTGAAAAGGGAATCTCATCACCTCGACCAAAGTTAGTTAGTCCTGTTACTGGTCCTGAACATCCAGAATTATGGAAGTTTACTGTGGCCTCGCACCACATTAGAATTTGGTCTGGAAATCAAGCTATAGGAACAAGAGATCCTAAGCCATATTATACTATTAACCTAAATTCCAATCTGACAATTCCTTTGCAAGGTTGTGTAAAACCTCCGTATATGTTAGCTGTAGGAAACGGAGTTATTAAACCAGATTCCCAAACTATAACCTGTGAAAATTGTAGATTGTTTACTTGCATTGATTCGACTTTTGATTGGCAGCACTGTATTCTACTAGTGAGGGCAAGAGAGGGCGTGTGGATCCCTGTGTCCATGGACCGACCGTGGGAGAGGCTTCCCCATTCGTCCATATTTTGACGGAAGTATTAAAAGGAGTTCTAACTAGATCCAAAAGATTCATTTTTACTTTGTGATTATGGGTCTTATTGCAGTCACAGCTACTGCTGCGGCTGCTGGAATTGCTTTACACTGCTGTGTTCAAACTGCAGAATATGTGAATAATTGGCAAAAGAATTCCTCAAAATTGTGGAATTCTCAGACCCAAATAGATCAAAAATTGGCAAACCAAATTAATGATCTTAGACCAGCTGTCATTTGGATGGGAGAAGGCTCATGGGCTTGGAACATCATTTTCAGTTACAGTGTGACTGGAATATGTCAGATTTTTGTATTATACCCCAAGCCTACAATGAGTCTGAGCATCACTGGGACATGGTTAGACACCATCTACAAGCAAGAAAAGATAATCTTACCTTAGATATTTCAAAATTAAAAGAAGAAATTTTTGAGGCATCTAAAGCCCATTTAAATCTGGTGCCAGAAACTGAGGCAATCATGAAAGCTGCTGATGGCCTCACAAATCTTAACCCGGTCACGTGGGTTAAAACTATCGGAAGTTCCACTATTATAAATTTCATATTAATCATTGTATGTCTGTTCTGTCTGTTGTTAGTCTGCCAGTGTATCCAGCAGCTCCGAAGAGACAGCGACCAGTGAGAACGGGCCATGATGACGATGGTGGTTTTGTCAAAAAGAAAAGGGGGATATGTAGGGAAAAGAAAGAGCGATCAGACTGTGATTGTGTCTATGTAGAAAAGGAAGACATAAGAAACTCCGTTTTGACCTTTACCCTGAATAACTGCTTTGCCCTGAGATGCTGTTAATCTGTAACTTTGCCCCAACCTTGAGCTCACAGAAACCTGGGTTGTATGGAATCAAGGTTTAAGGGATCTAGGGCTGTGCCTTGTTAACAAAATGTTTACAGG
>NW_020265924.1:0-1798 GCF_003255815.1 Theropithecus gelada | reverse complement strand
ACACCTGAAGGAGGAAGAGACGGTAATACAATACAGTGACATTTTTAGTTTATTTCGTTCGTATAAAATTTAGAGCCATAATCAAAATGTGTAGTTCTGATGGGATTCACTACTTACAAAAACTTCACAGCGCTCTATTTTCAAATGGAAATGGTATTCTGTGGCTCCTGGCCGGAATGTAACTAAAGAGTTACTCTGAAATCCATTTCACGGCTTATTTTTGGCAAGCAGCAATTTCTTCAACCCAGGTCTTCCAAGGGAAAAAAGGACATGAAATGTATCCAAAAGTCTCTTACAATCTGTAGAGAAACTACTGTTCAAGATCCGCATCCGCCAAGTCAACACATCAAGAATCCTTCGATCACAAACACTTAAGGTGAGAAAACAGTGTCTATCGGTGTGGGAGACGGACATACTATCCACGCTTATGAAACGGTCTGGACTATCGCCTACTGAAAAGCGGTGAATGCATTTTTCTTTATCTATTTTACAAAATTTTGCTGAGGTGATAACTATGTTTGTTTCTATTCTATTTTGTATTTTTTTAGTAGGTACATCCTTATTATAAATCGACTGTAGAACCAATGTCCCATACGGGACCCCACGTGCCAAAAGAACGAAAAAGTCACATGTAGCGAAGATGAAGACACAGGAGACAACCTGTGTGGACAGCACAGAGCCACCTGGCCAGGACACCAGTGGAGCCACAGGTGCAATTCAACATGTTCTTAGCTGTCTTAATAAACATGGCCAGGTGCGGTGGCTCACACCTGTAATCCCAACACTTTGGGAAGCCGAGGCGGGTAGACTAACTGAGGTTGGGAGTTCAAGACCACCCCAGCCAACATGGTGAAACCCTATCTCTACTAAAAGTACAAAAATTAGCCAGGTATGGTGGCATGCATCTTTAGTCCCAGCCACTCAGGAGGTTGAGGCAGGAGAATCATTTGAACCCAGGAGGCAGAGCCTGCAGTGAGCTGAGATCCTGCCACTGCACTCCAGTCCGGGCAACAGAGTGAGGCTCCATCTCAGGGGAAAAAAGCAAAACAAACCAAACAAAAAACCACCTGAGGCCGGGCACGGTGGCTCATGCCTGTAATCCCAGCACTTTGGGAGGCCGAGACGGGTGGATCACGAGGTCAGGAGATCAAGACCATACTGGCTAACACGGTGAAACCCCGTCTCTACTAAAAAATACAAAATACAAAAAAAAAAAAACAAAAACTAGCCGGGCGAGGTGGCAGGCGCCTGTAGTCCCAGCTATTCGGGAGGCTGAGGCAGGAGAATGGCGTGAACCCGGGAGGCGGAGCTTGCAGTGAGCTCAGATCCAGCCACTGCACTCCAGCCTGGGCAACAGAGGGAGACTCCGTCTCAAAAAAAAAAAAAAAAAAAACCACATGAAATTCATTGTAATAATGGCCGGGTGCAGTGGCTCATGCTTGTAATCCCAGCACTTGTGTCCACTAAGTTCATTTTCCTGGCTGTGGTCGGCAGGCCCACCCCACGCTGTGGGCCCACCCCACGCTGCAGGCCCACCCCACGCTGCAGACCTACCATGGCCCCATGAACAGGCCAGCTGAGAGCTGGGGCCACTGCCCAGGGCTCCCTGCTCTGTGCTCGGCTGCCTGATCCAACCTGCCAAGGCTCTGCTTTCTCTATGTGTAGAAACAAAAATCAGGAGCACGAGTTTACAAACAGCAGACTTTTATGAAATGAGGTATAAATGTGTTTCATTGTCTAATAAATCTCTTTCACAAATCACCTTGCTCTTCCGCTCCTCTTGAACGATCATGTTCAG
>NW_020265923.1:0-1798 GCF_003255815.1 Theropithecus gelada | reverse complement strand
ACTTGGTGAAGAAGTTTCAGATGCTTTAGTAGTCGACATAGGCATGGACAAGGACTTCATGTCTAAAACACCAAAAGCAATGGCAACAAAAGCCAAAATTGACAAACGGTCTCTAATTAACTAAAGTGGTTCTGCACAGCAAAAGAAACTACTATCAGAGTGAACAGACAAACTACAGAATGGGAGAAAATTTTTGCAATCTACTCATCTGATAAAGTGTTAATATCCAGAACCTACAAAGAACTCAATCAAATCTACAAGAAAAAAACAACCTCATCAAAAAGTGGGCAAAGGATATGAACAGACACTTCTCAAAAGAAGACATTCATACAACCAACAGACACATGAAAAAATGCTCATTATCACTCGCCATCAGAGAAATGTAATTCAAAACCACAATGAGATACCATCTCACACCAGTTAGAATGGCAATCATTAAAAAGTCAGGAAACAACAGGCGCTGGAGAGGATGTGGAGAAATAGGAACACTTTTACACTGTCGGTGGGACTGTAAAGTAGTTCCACCATTGTGGAAAGCAGTGTGGTGATTCCTCAAGGATCTAGAACTTGAAATACCATATGAGCCAGCCATCCCATTACTCGGGATATACCCAAAGGATTATAAGTCATGCTGCTATAAAGACACAGGCAGGAGAATGGCCTGAACCTGGGAGGCGGAGCTTGCAGTGAGCCGAGATCGCGCCACTGCACTCCAGCCAGCCTGGGTGACACAGCGCGAGACTCCGTCTCAAAAAAAAAAAAAAAAAAAAAAAAAGACACATGCACACGTATGTTTATTGTGACACTGTTCACAATAGCAAATACTTGGAATCAACCCAAATGTCCATCAGTGACAGACTGGATTAAGAAAATGTGGCACATATGCACCATGGAATACTATGCAGCCATAAGAAAGGATGAGTTCGTGTCAATTGTAGGGACATGGATGTAGCTGGAAACCATCCTTCTCAGCAAACTATCACAAGAACAGAAAACCAAACACTGCGTGTTTTCACTCATAGGTGGGAAGTGAACAATGAGATCACTTGGACTCAGGAAGGGGAAGTTCACACACCGGGGCCTCTCATGGGGAGGGGGCAGGGGGGAGGGTTTGCATTGGGAGTTATACCTGATGTAAATGATGAGTTGATGGGTGCTGACGAGTTGATGGGTGCAGCACAACAACATGGCACAAGTGTACATATGTAACAAACCTGCACATTATGCACATGTACCCTAGAACTTAAAATATAATATTAATAAAAAAATAAAAAATAAAAAAAGAAAGAAAAGAAGAAACAGTGAAAGATAGGGTCAGGGCAAAATCATAGTCATGGCAAATGTGCTAGACATCCACCTCTGTGTGGTCCGTTGCAGTTTAAAGAAGTTCTCTCATGAGTAACCACCTGTTTGAAAATAGAATTGCAGATGCTTTGTTTGAAAACAGAGTTGCAGATACTTATGATTTTAGTTAGGGCATGTGTGGGAAATCCCTTTCCTAACAAATTGAGCTACATATCAACTTAGGATGAAGTGACAATAGAAGCTAATTAGGAGGAAAAAATCTTTCTGAGTGTTATCTAAACTATTTATCTGTGAATCCAAAAATCTCAGTGTTTATGTCTAAGAATTTTACTGTAGAACTTGGCATCTTATTGTTATATATGTGTTTTTTAAAACTAAAACTGGATTTTCACTCACATAAAATTGATGGCATATTCAGAAATAATGACTAAGTCTTATAGAAAGGAGATAAAAGTGAGCTTAAGAGAAGTTGAATTCATTGAAGATATTCTAC
>NW_020265922.1:936-1798 GCF_003255815.1 Theropithecus gelada | reverse complement strand
CTTCTTTCCAGATTTCATCGGAGGATATTTCGTTTTTCACCATAGCCCTCTATGGGCTTCCAAATATCACTTTGACAATTCCACAAGAACTGTCATAGCGAAAAGCTTCTGGAGGGGAAAGCTGAAACTCTGTGAGATGATTTCACAGAACACAAAGAAGTTTCTCAGAAAGCTTCTTTCTCTTTGTTATCGGAGGATATTTCCTTTGGCCCTATAGTCTCCAAAGGGATCCGAAATATCTGTTTTCAGATTCCACAGAAAGAAGTCTAACAAAGAGATCCACGAAATACAGATGTAACTCTGCGAGTTGATTTAACAGAACACTCAGCAGTTTCTCAGAAAGCTTCTTTCCAGATTTCTTCTGAGGGTATTTCCTTTTTCACCATAGCCCTCTATGGGCTTCCAAATATCACTTTGCGAATTTCACAACAACCGTCTCAGCGAAAGGCTTCTTGAGGGGAAAGTTGTAACTCTCTGGGATGATTTCACAGAACACAAAGAAGTTTCTCAGAAAGCTTCTTTCTCTTTGTTATCAGAGCATATTTCCTTTGGCCCTATAATCTACAAAGGGATCCGAAATATCTGTTCTCAGATTCCACAGAAATAAGGCTAGCAAATAGACGCATGAAATACAGATGTAATTTCGTGAGATGAATTAACAGAACACTCAGCAGTTTCTCAGAAAGCTTCTCTCCAGATTTCATCGGAGGATATTTCCTTTTTCACCATAGCCCTCTATGGTCTTCCAAATATCACTTTGCCAATTCCACAAGAACTGTCTTAGTGAAAGGCTTCTTGAGGGAAAAGCTGTAACTCTCTGAGATGATTTCACAGAATACAAAGAAGTTTCTCAGAAAGCTTC
>NW_020265922.1:0-838 GCF_003255815.1 Theropithecus gelada | reverse complement strand
GAAATATCTGTTCTCAGATTCCACAGAAATAAGGCTAGCAAAGAGATGCACGAAGTACAGATTTAACTCTGTGAGATGAATTTACAGAACACTAAGCAGTTTCTCAGAAAGCTTCTTTCCAGATTTCATCTGAGGATATTTCCTTTTTCACCATAGCCCTCTAGGGGCTTCCAAATATCACTTTGCCAATTCCACCAGAACTGTCTTAGCGAGAGGCTTCTTGAGGAGAAAGGTGTAACTCCGTGAGATGATTTCACAGAACACAAAGAAGTTTCTAAGAAAGCTTCTTTCTCTTTGTTATCGGAGGATATTTCCTTTGGCCCTATAGTTTTCAAAGGGATCCGAAATATCTCTTCTCAGATTCCACAAAAATAAGGCTGGCAAGGAGATGCACGAAATACAGATGTAACTCTGTGAGATGAATTAAGAGAACACTAAGCAGTTTCTCAAAAATCTTCTTTCCATATTTCATGTGAGGATATTTCCTTTTTCATCATAGCCCTCTATGGCCTTCCAAATATCTCTTTGCCAATTCCACAAGAACTGTCTTAGCGAAAAGCTTCCTGCGGGGAAAGCTGTAACTCTGTGAGATAATTTCACAGAACACAAAGAAGTTTCTCAGAAACCTTCTTTCTCTTTGTTATCGGAGGATATTTCCTTTGGCAATATAGTCTTCAAAGGGATCCGAAATATATGATCTCAGATTCCACAGAAATAAGGCAAGCAAAGAGATCCACGAAACACAGATGTAACTCTGTGAGATGAATTAACAGAACACTAAGTAGCTTCTCAGAAAGCTTCTTTCCAGATTTCATCTGAGGATATTTCCTTTTTCACC
>NW_020265921.1:0-1799 GCF_003255815.1 Theropithecus gelada | reverse complement strand
TTACAGCTTTCCCCTCAAGAAGCCTTTGGCTAAGACAGTTCTTGTGGAATTGGCAAAGTAATATTTGGAAGCCCATAGAGGGCTATGGTGAAAAAGGTAATATCCTCTGATGAAATCTGGAAAGAAGCTTTCTAAGAAACTGCTCTGTGATTTGGGACTTCCACTCACAGAGTTACATCTGTATTTCGTGGATCTCTTTGCTAGCCTTATTTCTGTGGAATCTGAGAACAGATATTTCGCATCCCTTTGAAGACAATAGGGCCAAAGGAAATATCCTCCGATAACAAAGAGAAAGAAGCATTTTGAGAAACTTCTTTGTGTTCTGTGAAATCATCTCACAGAGTTACAGCTTTCCCCTCAAGAAGTCTTTCGCTAAGGCAGTTCTTGTGGAATTGGCAAAGTGATATTTGGAAGCCCACAGAGGGCTATGGTGAACAAGGAAATATCCTCAGATGAAATCTGGAAAGAAGCTTTCTGAGATCTGCTTAGTGTTCTGTTAATTCATCTCACAGAGTTACTTCTGTATTTCGTGGATCTCTTTGCTCGCCTTATTTCTGTGGAATCTCAGAAGAGATATTACGGATCCCTTTCACGATTATAGGGCCAAATGAAATATCCTCCAATAACAAAGAGTAAAAAGCTTTCTGATAAACTTCTTTGTGTTCTGTGAAATCATCTCACAGAGTTACAGCTTTCACCTCAAGAAGCCTTTTGCTAAGACAGTTCTTGTGGAATTGGCAAAGTGATATTTGGAAGCCTATAGAGGTCTATGGTGAAAAAGGAAATATCCTCAGATGAAATCTTTAAGGAAGGTTTCTGAGAAACTGCTTCGTGTTCTGTTAATTCATCTCCCAGAGTTACATCTGTATTTCGTGGATCTCTTTGTTAGCCTTATTTCTGTGGAATCTGAGAACAGATAATTCGGATCCCTTTGAAGACTATTGGGCCAAAGGGAATATCTTCCGATAACAAAGAGAAAAAAGCTTTCTGAGAAACTTCTTTGTGTTCTGTGNGAAACTTCTTTGTGTTCTGTGAAATCATCTCACAGAGTTACAGCTTTCCCCTAAAGAAGCCTTTCGCTAACATAGTTCTTGTGGAATTGGCAATGTGTTATTTGGAAGCCCATAAAGGGTTAGGGTGAAAAAGGAAACATCCTCAGAAGAAATCTGGAAAGAAACTTTCTGAGAAACTGCTCTGTAATGTGTGACTTCTACTCAGAGAGTTATATATGTACTTCGTGGATCTCCTTCCTAGCCTTATTTCTGTGGAATCTGAGAAAAGATATTTCTGATCCCTTTGAAGACTATACGGCCAAAGGAAATATCCTCCGATAAAAAAAAGAAAGAAGCTTTCTGAGAAACTTCTTTGTGTTTTGTGAAATCATCTCACAGAGTTACAGCTTTCCCCTCAAGAAGCCTTTCGGTAAGACAGTTCTTGTGGAATTGGCAAAGTGATATTTGGAAGCCCGTAGAGGTCTATGGTGAAAAAGGAAATATCCTCATATGAAATCTGGAAAGGAGCTATCTGAGAAACTGCTTAGTGTTCTGTTAATTCATCTCACAGAGTTACATCTGTATTTCGTGGATCTCTTTGCTAGCCTTTTTTCTGTGGAATCTCAGAACAGATATTTCGGATCCCTTTGAAGACTATAGGGTCAAATGAAATATCCTCCGATGACAAAGAGAAAGAAGCTTTCTGAGAAACTTCTTTGTGTTCTGTGAAATCATCTCACAGAATTACAGCTTTCCCCTGAAAAAGCCTTTCGCTAAGACAGTTCTTGTGGAATTAGCAAAGTGATA
>NW_020265920.1:0-1799 GCF_003255815.1 Theropithecus gelada | reverse complement strand
TCCCATGTGCATTGTTTTCTGACGTTGATAAAGCAGTAGATCTATTCGTTTCACAAACCTTTATTGCGTGCTGACTATGCATCAGCATAATGTGAGATGCAGTTGATACAAATAAAAGGCATAGCCTTACTCGGAAGCAGATATGATAACTATTGATTAAACAAAGATGGCAGAAGTGGGCAACTGACCGCATGTGAGAAGAGTGACAAGGAGAGTGGAATCTAGGATGATGTATATTTTGGCTTGGGCTGTTGAGCTAATGAGGAATGTATACTTTTTGAAATGCAGTATACTGTCACCTTATTTCTAAGTAGAGTCAAGTTTGAAGCCAAATAAAACTTTCCAATATTTGTTCTTCTAGCACATTAATAAAATGTACTTTGTGATTATGAGCAGCTGATTTGAAGATTGGTTAATTTCTACTCCTGTTACCTTGATAAATAAGAAATAAATTTCATGGACAAGAACTCATCATTTGAAATAGATGGTAACAGTTGGATTGTCATTGATTACATGAGGTGATTTACAAGGAGGTCCAGCACATGCATGTAGTGTGCTATTCCTTGCCATATCTGTTTTCTGTTAATTAATACAAATGTTGTTGTATAGATTTTAGTATTTTGACTCAAATTGAGAAAATGTATACACTTTTATATACACGTATTAGTGTAAAACTTGGACCTGGAAAAGCAGAGGTTTCTAATAAATTAGCCAACATTTTCTTTGAAGAATTCAAGATACCTGAATTCAAGGTACTTTCCTAATGATTGAATTGTTATTGTTAGAGGTCAATTCTCCACAGACTTTTTGTATTTCTGCATCTCTTGTGAGTGAGCAACTAACTGCCCTTCATTCTGAACTATCTTTTCAGGGATATTTGTATTGTGAACAGTCTTGGAACATAGAGACAGTGTCTCTGTCTGGAGCAAAGGCCAGGCATGCTCACTGCCCATTATAAAGGATTCGGGTTCCCTGAATTCAAGATTCCTCTTCTATAGCACAATCACTGAAGGTACCATCTGGTTCTCTTTGCATCACCTTGCAAAAATGGAGGCCTGGTTAACTGGTACAAAAAAATGCTAATACTTTGGCTACTGCTATTGTCATGAGCACTAAACTGTTATTTTTCTGTGACCCAGGAGTCTTGTGTCTTCTACCAGCATTCATGAAACTTTTGTCTGGCTAACTGGTTAGTTTGCGAGAAGGGTGAACTCTCAGACCCTTTGCAGTTTTTTGTTTGTTTGTTTGTTTTGTTTTTTGAGATGGAGTATCGCTCTGTCACCCAGGCTGGAGTGCAGTGGCGTGATCTCAGCTCACTGCAGCCTCTGCCTCCTGGGTTCAAGCGATTCTCCTGCCTCAGCCTCCCAAGTAGCTGGGACTACAGGTGTGTGCGACCACGCCCGGTTAATTTGTTGTATTTTTAGTAGAGACAGAGTTTCACCGTGTTAGCCAGGATGGTCTCGATCTCCTGACCTTGTGATCTACCTGCCTCGGCCTCCCAGGCTGGGATTACAGGCGTGAGCCATGGTGCCTGGCCTCCTTCACAGTTTTTGATGGTTAATGCACTTCAATGTCTTATCTTCCAATCCGTAGACTTTATCCTACCATAAAATATGAAACATTCCAACTTTTCCAGCACTGAGAGGATGGAACTCTAAGTTGTAGATTGACATGGTTTGGCTGTGTCCCCACTGAAATCTCAACTTGAATTGTGTTTTCTAGAATTCCCAAGTGTTGTAGGAGGGACCTACCGGGAGGTAATTGAATCATGGGGACCAGTCTTTCCTGTGCTATTCTTG
>NW_020265919.1:0-1800 GCF_003255815.1 Theropithecus gelada | reverse complement strand
AGACTTTAGGGCCAAAGGAAATATCCTCCGATAACAAAGAGAAAGAAGGTTTCTGAGAAACTTCTTTGTGTTCTGTGAAATCATCTCCCAGAGTTACAGCTTTCCCGTCCAGAAGCCTTTCGCTAAGACAGTTCTTGTGGAATTGGCAAAGTGATATTTGGGAGCCCATAGAGGGCAATGGTGAAAAAGGAAATATGCTCAGATGAAATCAGGAAAGAAGCTTTCTGAGAAACTTCTCTGTGATATGTGACTTCCACTCGCAGATTTACATCTGTATTTCGTGGATCTCTTTGCTAGCCTTATTTCTGTGGAATCTGAGAACAGATATTCCGGATCCCTTTAAAAATTAAAGGGCCAAAGGAAATACCCGCCGATAACAAACACAAAGAAGCTTTCTGAGAAACTTCTTTGTGTTCTGTGAAATCATCTCACAGAGTTGCAGCTTTCCCCTCAATAAGCCGTTCCCTAAGACAGTTCTTGTGGAATTGGCAAAGTGATATTTGGAAGCCCATAGAGGGCTACGGTGAAAAAGGAAATATCGTCAGATGAAATCTGGAAAGAAGCTTTCTCAGAAACTGCTTAGTGTTCTCTTAATTCATCTCACAGAGTTACATCTGTTTTTCGTGGATCTCTTTAGTAGCCTTATTTCTGTGGAATCTGAGAACTGATATTTCGGATCCCTTTGAAGACTATTGGGCCAAAGGAAATATTCTCCGATAACAAAGAGAAAGAAGCTTTCTGAGAAACTTCTTTGTGTTCTGTGAAATCATCTCACAGAGTTACAGCTTCCCCGTCAAGAAGCCTTTCGCTAAGACACTTCTTGTGGAATTGACAAAGAGATATTAGGAAGCCCATAGAGGGCGATGGTGAAAAAGGAAATATCCTCAGATGAAATCTGGAAAGAAGCTTTCTGAGAAACTGCTTAGTGTTCTGTTAATTCATCTCAGAGAGTTACATCTGTCTTTGGTGGATCTCTTTGCTAGCCTTATTTCTGTGGAATCTGAGAACAGATACTTCGGATCCCTTTGAAGTCTACAGGGCCAAAGGAAATATCCTCCGATAACAAAGAGNGACAGTTCTTGTGAAATTGGCAAAGTGATATTAGGAAGCCCATAGAGCGCTACGGTGAAAAAGAAAATATCCTCAGATGAAATCTGGAAAGAAGCTTTCTGAGAAACTACTTAGTGTTATGCTAATTCATCTCACAGAGTTACATCTCTATTTCGTGGATCTCTTTGCTAGCCTTCTTTCTGTGGAATCTGAGAGCAGATATTTCGGATCCCGTTGAAGACTATAGGACCAAAGGAAATATCCTCCGATTAGAAAGAGAAACAAGCTTTCTGAGAAACTTCTTTGTGTTCTGTGAAATCATCTCACAGAGTTATAGCTTTCCCGTCAAAAAGCCTTTCGCTAAGACAGTTCTTGTGGAATTGGCAAAGTGATATATGGAAGCCAATAGAGGGCTATGGTGAAAAAGGAAATATCCTCAGATGAAATGTGGAAAGAAGCTTTCTGAGAAACTGCTTAGTGTTCTGTTAATTCATCTCAGAGAGTTACATCTGTCTTTGGTGGATCTCTTTGCTAGCCTTATTTCTGTGGAATCTGAGAACAGATACTTCGGATCCCTTTGAAGTCTACAGGGCCAAAGGAAATATCCTCCGATAACAAAGAGAAAGAAGCTTTCTGAGAAACTTCTTTGTGTTCTGTGAAATCATCTCACAGAGTTACAGCTTTCCCGTCAAGAAGCCTTTCGCTAAGACAGTTCTTGTGACAATGGCAAAGTGATATTAGGAAGCCCAT
>NW_020265918.1:0-1799 GCF_003255815.1 Theropithecus gelada | reverse complement strand
GAAAATCTAGAAGAAATGGATAATTTCCTGGACACTTACACTCTTCCAAGACTAAACCAGGAAGAAGTTGAATCCCTGAATAGACCAATAGCAGGCTCTGAAATTGAGGCAACAATTAATAGCCTACCAACCAAAAAAAGTCCAGGACCAGATGGATTCACAGCTGAATTCTACCAGAGGTACAAGGAGGAGTTGGTACCATTCCTTCTGAAACTATTCCAATCAATAGAAAAAGAGGGAATCCTCCCTAACTCATTTTATGAGGCCAACATCATCCTGATACCAAAGCCTGGCAGAGATACAACAAAAAAAGAGAATTTTAGACCAATATCCCTGATGAACATCGATGCAAAAATCCTCAATAAAATACTGGCAAACCGGATTCAGCAACACATCAAAAAGCTTATCCACCATGATCAAGTGGGCTTCATCCCTGGGATGCAAGGCTGGTTCAACATTCGCAAATCAATAAACATAATCCAGCATATAAACAGAACCAAAGACAAGAACCACATGATTATCTCAATAGATGCAGAAAAGGCTTTTGACAAAATTCAACAGCCCTTCATGCTAAAAACGCTCAATAAATTCGGTATTGATGGAACGTACCTCAAAATAATAAGAGCTATTTATGACAAACCCACAGCCAATATCATACTGAATGGGCAAAAACTGGAAAAATTCCCTTTGAAAACTGGCACAAGACAGGGATGCCCTCTCTCACCACTCCTATTCAACATAGTGTTGGAAGTTCTGGCTAGGGCAATTAGGCAAGAGAAAGAAATCAGGGGTATTCAGTTAGGAAAAGAAGAAGTCAAATTGTCCCTGTTTGCAGATGACATGATTGTATATTTAGAAAACCCCATTGTCTCAGCCCCAAATCTCCTTAAGCTGATAAGCAACTTCAGCAAAGTCTCAGGATACAAAATTAATGTGCAAAAATCACAAGCATTCTTATACACCAATAACAGACAAACAGAGAGCCAAATCATGAATGAACTTCCATTCACAATTGCTTCAAAGAGAATAAAATAGCTTATGTATTCTTAATGCCCATACGTGATATTTTTGACTTCTTACTTCTTTATAACCGATCAAATTACATTCATAAAAGATTATTTAAATAACATTGTCAACTAATATAAATATTTCAAATGTCTAGCAAGGCAGTGATTTATATATTCAAATGTATCTTTCCAAAAATATTTGTACATAGACATAAATAATATTAGGTCATGATAATGTATGTAGTGACTAAATTAAAAAGAAAGAGGAATTAGGTATAAAATTCCATTATTCTCCACCATAGTTTCCTATATGTTATAAAATTTAAGCAAATATGTCTTCAAATTATGTTACATTATCTTCATAGTAAATTAATTTTTTCAATCACTGTGAGTAAATTGAGACATAACTGATAATTTGGAATTAGTTATATAATTAATTTTGTCAGTGCATTACGATTTTTAAAAGACCGTCTGTCTATAAAAGGATCTTAAGAAATTAGATTGGAAAATTACTATTATAACATTCGGAAAGCATAATATTAGAACTACAAGACCTTAATTATTTAGTACAAATCAAGTGACCTGACAAACTCAAAGTGCTAAATTGGCAATCCATTTACCCGAGCATTTTCAGTAAGTTTTGTCTACTTTATAAGAAGACTGACAGGGATTGCTTTTAGCTATGAGACAGCCAAGATGACCTTTGAGTTCTCTCCTGAATTCTGAAGAAGAAACAAATAAGACAGACAGGCTTGGTCAGTTCTGATAATCAAGGGGCCACTTGACATTTTT
>NW_020265917.1:0-1799 GCF_003255815.1 Theropithecus gelada | reverse complement strand
AGAAACTGAAGGCTTTTCTTTATTTCCAGGTTGGGAGGCCCTGGCAGTCTTCTAAGAGAGGTCCCTGCTTTATCTCAGATGCAAATGCTCGGAGTGCTACAAAGAACTTGAATGGGAGGTACTGCAACCATGTGGACCACTGAGTCACATTTCTTTACACCAGAAAATGCACCTGCTCAAAATGTCCAACAATGGTCAGAGAGACATCCTCCTCAAAGGAATTACAATAGCCAATTGAAACATTGGGTATATAAAGTAAGAGTGGGGAAACAAGCACAAAGGGTGGGCTTATACACCTTCATGAGTGTGCTCACACTTGACATGAGAGTATCCTCTCTTTTCCTGGTAGATCAGGGGAAGGTGCTGGTGTGATCTACATATATTCCTTCCCATGGTGGGAGGACACTGGAATGATGACTGTAATTCACCTCAACTTGCTTTTCTCATCCCTGATGCAGTGATCCCAGGATTAGGGATGCAAATAGAGTCCAGAAACAGGAATTATTCCTAAGCAAGAAACTGTAAATATATTTTATGTCCTTTATGTAATAATTCCTAAGGGTCTGGAGAAGTAGGTTGTGCCTTCTCTGCATCTGGCAAAGTTGGGGCTAACACTGAATGCAGCTGTATTGCCTGGGGTCAGATAGCCACCCAGTTCTCTACCTGCATAACCCTCCCCTCTATGAACTGGAATGGATGACGGGAGACACTTGCTAAAACAGTATTGGTTCCTTCAGTCTAAGCCAGCACAGCAGCAGAGCCTAGTGTTCCTTCCAAAATTATAAATGTTTAGTATAAATGAAGAGAAGGAGAAATAGTAGCTGAGGGTAAATGAATGAATAAATGGGTTATGTAGTGAGGAAAATCCAATGTTACATGAACTACTCAAAAGAGGTATAAGTAAGAAAGAGTATTGTCTCTTAGCTGGATTTCTCCAGATGCCTGAAAGGGTGCAGCCATATGTTGCTGAGACTATTCCTATTTTTAGACTGCACTGGGATAATTGTTAATGACCAAAGAGGATTCTGGTAATGTGCCAGGATCTTTTCACTGTTATGATTCTTCTGGTATAGGAGATCTGTGATTGGCCAGGCACAGTGGCTCACGCTTTTAATTCCGTCAGTTTGGGAGGCAATGGTAGAAACATTGTTTAAGGCCAGGAGTTTGAGACCAACCTGGGCAAAATAGTGAGACTCATTCCTACAAAATATTAAAAAATTAGTTGGACATGGTGGTGTGCACCTGTAATGCTATCTACTCAGGAGGCCGAGGCAGAAGGATCATTTGAGTCCAGGAATTTGAGGTTACAGTGAGTTATGATTGTGCCACTACATTCTACCCTGAGCAACAGAGCAAGTGATTATCTCTGAAATAAAATAATAAATATTATAAAAAGAGATAATGTGGTCAAAACCAGGGTGTGATCTGTGGTCCAATAAAAATATTTGGTCTTTGTCCCTGTTTCCTGACAACCATGTTCTAAAACATTTGCAATCTCCTCAGTGATAAACATGACTTCAATATGGCAATGAGATGACTGTGGGGTGAGGGGCTCCTAGATAGCTTCAGAATGGGGGCTGGTTGCCAGAAACACGAAGCTGTGATTACAGGATTGGAACTTTTAGCCCCGTCCCTAACGTCTGGGAAGGAAAGAGTAGCTTGAGGTTGAGTTCAGTCACACAATGGCTGGTGATTTAATTAATCTTGCCAAACAATGAAATTTACATAGAAATCTCTAGAGATTGGGTTTCTGAGAGCTTCCCAATTGGTGAGCACATCCGTGTGTCCATGTGTGGGGA
>NW_020265916.1:0-1800 GCF_003255815.1 Theropithecus gelada | reverse complement strand
CATGGCAATGTCAGGAAGTTACCCTATATGGTATAAAAAAAGGGAGGCATGTATAATCCACCCCTAGTGTAGCATATAATCAAGAAATAACCATAAAATTGGGCAACCAGCACCCCTCGGGGCTGCTCTGTCTATGGAGCACCCATTCTTTACTCCTTTACTTTCCTAATAAACTTGCTTTCACGTTAGTCTATGGACTTGCCCTGGATTCTTTCTTGTGTGAGATCCGAGAACCCTCTCTTGGGGTCTGGATCAGGACCCCTTTCCAATAACAGCTTCAGCACCATGAGGGAGAGGGACCAGGGAGACGAGATCAGAGAATGTCAAGGATGAGGTCAGAGGTCCAGTAAGGAACTTGGGTTCAGTCTCAACAAAATGGGAGGCCATTAAAGGATGGTAAACTAGAAAGTGACATGATAATAATTTTTAAAAGGTCATTCCGGTTGCAGAGAAAAAGCAAAACTGCAGTCCCCTAGTGTCAGATCTTTCAGCTCATTAATTTATCAGAAGATTAAAGACCCCACTGTGTGCTACACTTCTAGGTGCTGGGGAGATTCAAAAACAAAGCGAAGATATCAAAACCATTCTCATGTACTTTCAATAAATATTGGCTACCTTCTGTTGGCTGGGCACTGGAACAGAGGTAAACAAGATAAGAGGTACAATCTGTTGGAACAGTATTAATTCAACTGTTAATCACTGGCTGTAAAATGAATTGCAAGCAATAAATGGCATTTGGGAAACTCACTAGGGTGACCGCAGTTTAGAACCTCATCTTCTGATACAAGCCAAAGTAAATTACAGGAAGATTAAAGAGTTAAAAAAAAAATTAAAAAAAAAAAACCTAGAAGAAAAAATGGCTAAGCATTGACTGACTATAAAATGAGAGAAATAGAAAGCAATCAGGTTGCAATTTATTTAATTATATCAAAAATCTTAAAGCGTAAAATTGGAAAAGATCCTAGGAAATACATTTAACAAGAGGAATTATTCCTGTGATTGGAACCATCTTCCTTGAAAATAATGTGGTGAGGCAGCATGAACATTATATATGTTACACTCTAGTGGCTTTCTTTAAGTTTCAAAGCTGTCAACTGTTTTATTTGATTTCAGAATTATGTTTTCAAAAGAGAAAAAAGCCTTGCCATTATCACACTTCTTATAAAGATGAAGAGAAAAATTAATCAAAAACTTCCATAGTTCAGGTACTGGTAACTACATTAAATTAGGAATAGCACTTTGGGGAAACTTACTTGTTTCTAATGGTGATAATGATAATAAAAAGCACACTGACTATAAAGCTCATTGCTTTACATATATATTTTCTAATTCTTACTACACTAACTCAGAGCTATCACTCTGAGTTCCATTTTGCTCTGAGCACCATCTGCTCAGAGCTCCATCTTTCTCAGAGCTCCAGTAACTCCAAACTCCTTCTTGCTCTGAGCATCCTCTGTGCAGAGCTCCATCTGCTCAGAGCTCCACCTTCTAGCTCCATCTTGCTGAGATCTCCAATCACTTCCAGTTCCCTCTTGCTCTGAGCCCCATCTGCTCGAAGCTCCATCATAATGTGAGCAACATGTTCTCTCAGCTCCATCTGGCTCTGAGCACCATCTGCTCTGAGTCCATCTGAAATGAAGCAACATTTGCTCCAAGTTCCATCTTGCTTAGAGCTCCTTCTTGCTCAGAACTTCATCTGCTCCTAGCTCCATCTTGCTCAGAGAGCCATCTGCTCTGAGCTCCATCTTGCTGAGTACTCCAATTGCTTTCAACTTCGTTTTGCTCTAAGCACCATCTGCT
>NW_020265915.1:967-1800 GCF_003255815.1 Theropithecus gelada | reverse complement strand
TGTGAGGTGATTTCACAGAACAGAAACAAGTTTCTCAGAAAGCTTCTTTCTCTTTGTTATCGGAGGATATTTCCTTTGGCCCTATAGTCGGCAAAGGGATCCGAAATATCTTTTCTCAGATTCCACAGAAATAAGACTAGCAAAGAGATCCATGAAATACAGATGTAACTCTGTGAGATGAATTAACAGAATACTCAGCAGTTTCTCAGAAAGCTTCTTTCCAGATTTCATTGGAGGATATTTCTTTGTTCACCATAGCCGCCTATGGGCTTCCAAATATCACTTTGCCAATTCCACAAGAATTGTCTTAGCGAAAGGCTTCTTGAGGGGAAAACTGTAACTCTGTGAGATGATTTCACAGAACACAAAGAAGTTTCTCAGAAAGCTTCTTTGTCTTTGTTATCGGATTATATTTCCTTTGACCCTATAATCTTCAAAGGGATCCGAAATATCTGTTCTCAGATTCCACAGAAATAAGGCTAGCAAAGAGATCCACGAAATACAGATGTAACACTGTGAGATGAATTAAGAGAACACTCATCAGTTTCTCAGAAAGCTTCTTTCCAGATTTCATCTGAGGATATTTCCTTTTTCACCGTAGCCCTCTATAGCCTTCCAAATATCACTTTGCCAACTCTACAAGAACTGTCTTAGCGAAAGGCTTCTTGAGCGGAAAGCTGTCACTCTGTGAGATGATTTCGCAGAACACAAAGAAGTTTCTCAGAAAGCTTCTTTCTCTTTGTTATCAGAGGATATTTTCTTTGGCCCTATAGTCTTCAAAGGGATCCGAAATATCTGTTCTCAGATTCCACAGAAATAAGGCTAGCAAAGAA
>NW_020265915.1:0-929 GCF_003255815.1 Theropithecus gelada | reverse complement strand
TTTCACGGAACACAAAGAAGTTTCTCAGAAAGCTTCTTTCTCTTTGTTATCAGAGGATATTTCCTTTGTCCCTATAGTCTTCAAAGGGATCCGAAATATCTGTTCTTAGATTCCACAGAAATAAGGCTACCAAAGAGATCCACGAAATACAGATGGAACTCTGTGAGATGAATTAACAGAACACTAAGCAGTTTCTCAGAAAGCTTCTTTCCAGATTTCTTCGGAGGTTATTTCCTTTGGCCCTATAGTCTTCAAAGGGATCCGAAGTATCTGTTCTCAGATTCCACAGAAATAAATCTAGCAAATATATCCACGAAATACAGGTGTAACTCTGTGAGATGAATTAAGAGAACATTAAGCAGTTTCTCAAAAACCTTCTTTCCAGATTTCCTCGGAGTATATTTCCTAGTTCACCGTAGGCCTCTATAGGCTTCCAAATATCACTTTGCCAATTCCACAAGAACTGTCTTAGCGAAAGGCTTCTTGAGGGGAAAGCTGTAACTCTGTTTTATGATTTCAGAGAACAGAAAGAATTTTCTGAGAAAGCTTCTTTCTCTTTGTTATCGGAGGATATTTCCTTTGGCCTTATAGTGTTCAAAGGCATCAGAAACATCTGTTCTCATATTCCACAGAAGTAAGGCTAGCAAAGAGATCCACGAAATACAGATGTAACTCTGTGAGATGAATTAACAGAACACTAAGCAGTTTCTCAGAAAGCTTCTTTCCAGATTTCATGGGAGGATATTTCCTTTTTCACCATAGCCCTCTATGGGCTTCCAAATATCACTTTTCCAATTCCACAAAAACTCTCTTAGCGAAAGGCTTCTTGAGGGGAAAGCGGTAACTCTGTGAGATGATTTCACAGAACACAAAGTAGTTTCTCAGAAAGCTTCTTTCTCTTTGTTATCGGAAGATATTTCCTTTGGCCC
>NW_020265914.1:0-8103 GCF_003255815.1 Theropithecus gelada | reverse complement strand
TTTTTTTTGAGACTGAGTCTGGCTCTGTCGCCCAGGCTGGAGTGGCGGTGGCCGGATCTCAGCTCACTGCAAGCTCCGCCTCCCGGGTTCACGCCATTCTCCTGCCTCAGCCTCCCGAGTAGCTGGGACCACAGGCGCCCGCCACTTCGCCCGGCTAGTTTTTTGTATTTTTTAGTAGAGACGGGGTTTCACCGTGTTAGCCAGGATGGTCTCGATCTCCTGACCTCGTGATCCGCCCGTCTCGGCCTCCCAAAGTGCTGGGATTACAGGCTTGAGCCACCGCGCCCGGCCCATGATCTTTTTTTTTAATGGTCACAGAGTACTCCATGATGTACCATATTTTGTTTTTACTAAATCTTTTATTTTATTTTATTTTTGGAGACAGGGTCTCACTTATTGCCCAGGCTAGAGTGCTGTGGTGTGATATTGGCTTACTTTAGCCTCAACTTCCCAGGCTCAAGCAATTCTCTCCTACCTCATCCTCCCAAGTAACTGGGACTACACACGGGCATTACCACACCTGGCCAATTTTTCTGTTTGTATTTTCTGTGGAGACAAGATTTTGCCATGTTGTCCAGGCAGGTCTCAAACTTCTAAGCTCAGGCAGTGTACTTGCCTTGTCCTCCCAAAGTGCTGGGATTACAGGCATGAGCCACCGCATCTGACCATACCATATTTTCTTTATCCAGTCTACCATTGATAGGCATTTATGGCCTGTGCATGTCTTTGTTATGTGAATAGTGCTGCAATGAACATGCATGTGGATGTGTCTTTTTTTTTTTTTTTTTTTTTTTTTTTGAGTCGGAGTCTCGCTCTGTTGCCCACGCTGGAGTGCAGTGGCGCAATCTTGGCTCACTGCAAGCTCCGCCTCCCGGGTTCACGCCATTCTCCTGCCTCAGCCTCCTGAGTAGCTGGGACTACAGGCGCCCGCCACCGCGCCCGGCTAATTTTTTTTGTATTTTTAGTAGAAACGGGGTTTCACCGTGGTCTCGATCTCCTGACCTTGTGATCCGCCTGCCTCGGCCTCCCAAAGTGCTGGGATTACAGGCGTGAGCCACCGCGCCCGGCGGATGTGTCTTTATAATATAATTTATATTTCTTTGGGTATATACCCAATTATGAGGTTCCTGGGTCAAATGATAATTGTTTCTAGTTCTGTGAAGAATTGCCACACTGCTTTTTACAGTTGTTAAACTAATTTACACTTCCAACAGCAGAGTATAAGCATTCCCTTTTCTCTGCAACCTTGCCAGTGTTATGCCCAGACCATTTGTCCCCCAAAGAAGACCACCAGAGTCCAGAGTCAAAGCCAAGCAGCAAGGATCTTTTACTACAAGTTTGAACTTGGTCCCTCCATTCCACAGCATACAAGAGGGCCCCGAACAATGCGAGTGCTTGCTTTTTATAGCCCGATGTAAACAGGATATGTAAAGTTACAGGGGAACAAGGTAATTCTCTGGGTTACAGCATTACAATTGGTTAATATTATACATTTAGCATTTTTTATTGGTTCCCGCTGTGTCCTTATCGGAGATTTCCCAAGTGGTGTTTTTCTGAAGTTTGAGAGAAATATGGAGGAATGTGTTTGTGCTGGGCTCAGGAAGTTGAGAGATATATGATGGGTTGTGTTTGTGCTGGGCTCAGGAAGTTGAGAGATATATGGTGGGTTGTATTTGTGCTGGGCTCAGGGAGTTGGGAGATATATGAGGAATGTGCCTGATTCCTTTCACCAGCATCTGTTATTTTTTGACTTTTTAAAAATAGCCATTCTGACTGGTGTAATGTGAGATCTCATTGTGGTTTCTCTTTTAATTTATCTAATGATTAGTGATGAGCAGTTTTTTTTCATATGCTTGTTAGCCACATGTATATCTTCTTGTGAAAAGTATCTGTTCATGTTTTTTGCCTACTTTTTAATGAAGTTTTTTTCTTGTAAACTTGTTAAAGTTTCTAATAAATTCTGAATATTAGACCTCTGTCAGAGGCAAAGTTTGCAAATATTTTCTTTTCTTCTGTTGGTTGTCTGTTTACTCTGTTGATAGTTTCCTTTGCTGTGAAGAAGCTCTTTAGTTTAAATAGGTCCATTTGTCAATTTTTGCTTTTGTTGCAATTGCTTTTGGTAGCTTCCTCTTGAAGTCTTTGCCAGTTTCTGTGTCAAGAATGGTATCTTTTAGGTTATCTTGCAGAACTTCTTGTAATTTTAAGTATTACACTTAAGTCTTTATCTTGATTTTTGTATATGGTGTAATAAAGGGGTCCAGTTTCTGTCTTCTACATAGTGCTAGATAGTTATTCCAGCACCATTTATTAAATAGAGAATTCTTCCCACATTCTTATTGTCAGATTTGTCAAAAATCTGACCGTTATAGAGAGTGTCTATTTTGGGCTCTATTCTGTTGCATTGGTCTTGTGCACTCATTCATTTTTTATAACATCTTTCTTCTGCTTTTTCTCCCATAAACATTCTTTCAAGTGCATACAGTGTGCAAAATTCAGATGTCCAAGGGTTCAAAAACTCTTTAAAAAGTTCCAAAAAATTTTTTGCTATTCTCTCTTAAGGGATTTAGATTATATGTAAATATTTTTCTCTGCTTTTTTGGAAATATATGTAAATCATATTAACAGCTAAATAAACCTTTTGTCATTTTTTCTGACTCCAGATTATCTTTAGCTAGTACTTCAGATTTTTTGCTTTCTTTTTGCTTCTGAAAAGTTTATTTTTTGCATTTTTAGTCCTTAAAAGTATACACAGATTTGTTTAGATAAAAGCTTATTTTAAGAGCACACAGAAGCTTAGCAAGCTAAGCAGCAAGGATCTTTATTACAAGTTCGAACCTGGAACTCTCACTCGCTCGTGAAACGAGACGGGCAGGAGAGTTCCCCCACTGAGCTCCGAACAGTGTTATATAGTCTAAGGAAAGTGGGCATAGAATTATTGTACAAATCAGATGTATGATTGGCTAGTGTTTGAACAAGGCGATTTGGCTAACTATGATTGGTTCCCGCCATTTCTGATATTTTGGTTCAACCCTTGAGGCGGGAGAGCAGTTTTACACAGAGGCAGTTAATTATATTGCGTCAGGTTGCACAACCGGTTTATGGCAGCATGAGTGTATCTTACTTAAACACGTCTTGTGACCCGGCCTCAGGAAGAAAAACAGGTACTTACAGAACTTACGAAATCTCTGGTATGTGCAGAGATTAGAGAACAGAACAAAGGGTTTAGCAATAGGGTGTAGCGGGGGAGCGGGTAGCGGGGGAGCGGGTACGCATTTTTGTGTCTTTGTGTCCTTTCAACTAAAAGATACTAAGTTTCTTTGACAGAAACCTGATTAGCCAAGGAAATTATCCAATATTTGCAGGCTAAAGTACTTATACTGCAAAAGCAAGAACAGTTCAGTGTATAAACTGAACAGTGGAGTCTGTAGTTGTACCTTGCGTTCTATTTACTACTTCAGAACAGTTAGCATAGTTATGTGTAGTGTTTGTAGACAACCTGCATTCATATAAATTAAACAGTATTTTCTTTTTTTTTGAGACAGAGTCTGTCTCTGTTGCCCAGGCTGGAGTGCAGCGATATGATCTCAGCTCACTGCAACTGCTGCCTCCCGAGTTCAAGCAATTCTCCTGCCTCAGAATCCCGAGTGACTGGGATTACAAGCGTGCACCACCATGCCTGGGTAAGTTTTTGTATTTTTTAGTAGGAATGGGGTCTCACCATGTTGCCCACCTTGATCTTGAACTCCTGACCTCAGGTGATCTACCCACCTAAGCCTCCCAAAGTGCTGGGATTATAGGGGTGAGCCATAAACAGTATTTTCTACAATAGTATGAATATAAAGCCACAATAATTACTTTGAATGAATCACTTAAATGGTTATTTTAATATTGTTTTTTTTTTTTTTTTTTTTTTGAGACGGAGTCTCGCTCTGTCGCCCAGGCTGGAGTGCAGTGGCGCGATCTCGGCTCACTGCAAGCTCCGCCTCCCGGGCTTACGCCATTCTCCTGCCTCAGCCTCCCCAGTAGCTGGGACTACAGGCACCCGCCACCTTGCCCGGCTAGTTTTTTGTATTTTTTAGTAGAGACGGGGTTTCACCGTGTTCGCCAGGATGGTCTCGATCTCCTGACCTCGTGATCCGCCCGTCTCGGCCTCCCAAAGTGCTGGGATTACAGGCTTGAGCCACCGCGCCCGGCCCATTAATATTGTTATTTAAAGCGTTTTAACTGAAGTATAGTTGCAATTTTTAAAAATGCTACGTACATTATGACTACTTCATTAAAATTATTGATAATTATTTATATCTAATAGCCAAAGAAAATTTACCAAATTGTTGTAGTAGATATTAGTCTGACATGTTTATTACCTTATTCAATAGGGATAATTATGAGTAAACACAATGTTAGTATCTTTTATTTCACTAAATTGGAATTCTGCTATTACAGGACAAATAAAGACAGGTGATGTGGCCACCCAAACACGACCAACATAGCTCTTCAGTTAGCTATGTTGCAAGCTCTAATATATTCCATTATATGAACACAGTCAGATTCTATTTCTTCATCAAAAAGTGTTGTTGGAAGTTGTCAGATGTATTTAAATATAGAACCCCCATTCAATGGCTAGGAGATGAGAGAGCAGCAGAGATGGAAAAGAAACTTTATAAAAATTTTTCTGAAAATCTGCCCCCTTTCTTCATAATGCTCATGTTTTTCATGCTGAGAGTAGCTGTGTACTTTGGGTGTTTAGAGAGAAATTGCTTTTAAGGGAATATTTTCTGGCTGACTTGATCAATCTCATATCTAATCTGAGCTTTTTCTTTTTTTTTTTTTTTTTTTTTGAGACGGAGTCTTGCTCTGTCGCCCAGGCTGGAGTGCTGTGGCCGGATCTCAGCTCACTGCAAGCTCCGCCTCCCGGGTTCCCGCCATTCTCCTGCCTCAGCCTCCCGAGTAGCTGGGACTACAGGCGCCCGCCACCTCGCCCGGCTAGTTTTTTGTATTTTTTAGTAGAGACGGGGTTTCACTGTGTTTGCCAGGATGGTCTCAATCTCCTGACCTCGTGATCCGCCCGTCTCGGCCTCCCAAAGTGCTGGGATTACAGGCTTGAGCCACTGAGCTTTTTCTTAACATCTCTCCTTTAATTGTACTCCACTTGCTATAACACCAAAGGATACAGAGCCAAGTTGCTCCTACCTAGAATCTGCAGATAAGGTCTGACCTCTGCCTGGGATTTACAAAAAAAGGGCCAGACTTTGGATAGAGAATGTACAGACAACTAACAAAAGGCTTTTTCTGCATTGTGAGATGTCAACATAGACATCTTATAGCCCCCATTTGGGAGTGTGGCTATTTGAGATTTTTCACATCTTCTTCATTGACCTGCTACAGTTATGTGAGAGGCTCCAGGAGGAAATAGAATCTGATGGCAGAATGTGTAGTGAGAGATCAAGGCCACAAAGTATCCAGAGCCATGACCACAACCGCAACTAAATTTACCTGTAAAATGTGATACTGGAGTAGAGTATTTTTGTTATTTCTCTTACCCAAGAGCTAGTAAATCAGAACGGGTGATCCAGGTTCTGGAGCTCCACCAGGGCTGTTCCATTTTCTTTCTTTTTTTTTTTTTGAGACAGAGTCTGGCACTGTCGCCCAGGCTGGAGTGCAGTGGCCGGATCTCAGCTCACTGCAAGCTCCGCCTCCCGGGTTCACGCCATTCTCCTGCCTCAGCCTCCCGAGTAGCTGGGACTACAGGTGCCCACCACCTCGCCTGGCTAGTTTTCTGTATTTTTTAGTAGAGACGGGGTTTCACCGGGTTAGCCAGGATGGTCTCGATCTCCTGACCTCATGATCCGCCCGTCTCGGCCTCCCAAAGTGCTGGGATTACAGGCTTGAGCCACCGCGCCCGGCCCGGCTGTTCCATTTTCTATTTAGAATCAGTCTGAGTCTCTCCAGCCTGGCTTATCATTGGGCCATTGGCCCAGGGTCACTGGGAATTCCCTCAAAATCACCTAGGTGTCTTTGAGGCATTTTTGAGGCATTTGAGATGTCCTGTACAGAATTATGTCAGGCTGACAAGAATGGTTAATTCTGCTTCTGTCTCAGTGTAAGAGAAATGAGTCATCTGTGTTTGTTCATCCCCTCATACAAGAGGTGTCTTTGGTTGATACCTAGATGAGAGTTTCTCCAATTTCCTGGTACTTGGATAATAAACAAGGATGAGATCTGGAGACCCAAATAGATAAACTAGTAGCTTCCATTTCATATGGCCATTAAAAAAAAAAAAACATAAAGCAGTCATGGTTCCTACAATCCAGAAACTTTTAGTTTAGACTAGCAACTGGATAAATAATTGAATTGTGCATCATATGGTTGGTACAACAAATACATGTGTCCAAAATCTTGGGCTTTATTTAGGTGACTTTTTTTATATCATTGTGACTTCTGAGGTCTACATCTGAGGGCATATTTATGAACAGAAGAACTGTTACTCTAATTTCTTTTCTTTTTATTTTTGAGCGGGAGTACAGTAGCGTGATCTCAGCTCACTGCAACCTCTGCCACCCTGGTTCAAGTGATCCTACTGCCTCTGCCTCCTGAGTAGCTGGGATTACAGGTGCCTGCCATCACATCTGGCTAATTTTTGTATTTTTAGTAGAGATGGGGTTTCACCATCTTGGTCAGGCTGGTCTTGAACTCCGGATCTCGCGATCCACCTGTCTTGGCCTCCCAAAGTGCTGGGATTACGTGCGTTAGCCACCACACCAGCAGTAGAATTTCTATTTATTTTTCCTTGTTAAGTATACGTATTTATTTTCTAATAAAATTGCTCTAGAAGGGCCGAGCACGGTGGCTCATGCCTGTAATCCCAGCACATGAGAGGCCAAGGCAGGCGAATCATGAGGTCAGGAGTTTGAGACCAGCCTGGCCAATATGGTGAAACGCCATCTCTACTAATAATACAAAAATTAGCCAGGCATGGTGGCATGCACCTGTAGTTCTAGCTAATTGGGAGGCTGAGGCAGAAGAATCACTGGAACCTGGGAGGCAGAGGTTGCAGTGAGCCGAGATCGCACCAGTGCACTCCAGCCTAGACGACAGAGTGAGACTGCATCTCAAAACAAAACAAAAAACAAAATTACCCTAGAAGACCTGAAGGGATTTGTTTTGTTTAAATTGCATATTAGTATATAGTATAAAGTTGACAGGGCAGTGGCTAGAAAGGATTAAAATTGCAGAAGCTCTGGATTTAAGTTTCTTTTAGGTAAGCTTAGAAAAAACAAAACTGGAAGTACCCCAGTGGCATAGAGAACAGAATTCTATATAGCGTCCTCACCCTGCCCCAGATCTGTTCAGATTCACCTTTTTTTTTTTTTTTTTTTTTGAGACGGAGTCTGTCGCCCAGGCTGGAGTGCAATAGAGCGATCTCGGCTCACTGCAAGCTCTGCCTCCTGGATTCACGCCATTCTCCTGCCTCAGCCTCTCGAGTAGCTGGGACTACAGGCGTCCACCACCATGCCCAGATAATTTTTTTGTATTTTTAGTAGAGACAGGGTTTCACCGTGTTAGCCAGGATGGTCTCGATCTCCTGACCTCATGATCTGCCTGCCTTGGCCTCCCAAAGTGCTGGGATTACAGGCGTGAGCCACTGCGACCAGCCGCAGAGACACCCTTTTTGGAGCCTTTATTGAGTTCTGACCCTACCTTGGAGTCTTGCCTCACAGAACTGATTAAAAGAGATCAGAGTTTTGGCTGATAAATCCTAGTAAGTTTCTAGAGCTGGTGCTCACAATTTCCTGAAACCCAAAAGCAAATAAATGGGAAAAATAAAGTATGTATTTTAGCCGGGCGCGGTGGCTCAAGCCTGTAATCCCAGCACTTTGGGAGGCCGAGACGGGCGGATCACGAGGTCAGGAGATCGAGACCATCCTGGCTAACACGGTGAAACCCCGTCTCTACTAAAAATACAAAAAACTAGCCGGGCGAGGTGGCGGGCGCCTGTAGTCCCAGCTACTCCGGAGGCTGAGGCAGGAGAATGGCGCAAACCCGGGAGGCGGAGCTTGCAGTGAGCTGAGATCCGGCCACTGCACTCCAGCCCAGGCTACAGAG
>NW_020265913.1:0-1800 GCF_003255815.1 Theropithecus gelada | reverse complement strand
TTCTGAGAAACTGCTCTGTGATTTGTGACTTCCACTCAGAGAGTTACATCTGTATTTCGTGAATCTCTTTGCTACCCTTATTTCTGTGGAATCTCAGAACAGATATTTCGGATCCCTTTGAAGACTATAGGGCCAAACGAAATATCCTCCGATAACAAAGAGAAAGAAGCTTTCTGAGAAACTTCTTTGTGTTCCGTGAAATCATCTCACAGAGTTACAGCTATCCCCTCAAGAAGCCTGTCGCTACGACAGTTCTTGTGGAATTGGCAAAGAGGTGTTTGGAAGACCATAGAGGGCTATGGTGAAAATGAAAATATCCTCAGATGAAATCTGGAAATAAGCTTTCTGAGAAACTGTTCTGTGATATGTGACTTCCACTCAGAGAGTTACATCTGTATTTCTTGGAACTCTTTGCTAGTCTTATTTCTGTGGAATCTGAGAACAGATATTTCGGATCCCTTTGAAGAGTATAGGGCCAGAAGAAATATACCAGGATAACAAAGAGAAAGAAGCTTTCTGAGAAACTTCTTTGTGTTCTGCGAAATCATCTCACAGAGTTACAGCTTTGCCCTCAAGAAGCCTTTCGCTAAGACAGTTCTTGTGAAATTGGCAAAGTCATATTTGGAAGCCCATAGAGGGCTACGGTGAAGTAGGAAATATCCTCAGATCAAATCTGGAAAGAAGCTTTCTGAGAAACTGCTCTGTGATGTGTGGCTTCCACTCAGGGAGTTACATCTGTATTTCGTGGATCTCTTTGCTAGACTTATTTCTGTGGAATCTGAGAACAGATATTTCGGATCCCTTTGAAGTCTATGGGGCCAAAGGAAATATCCTCCGACAAGAAAGAGAAAGAAGCTTTCTGAGAAACTTCTTTGTGTTACTTGAAATCATCTCACAGACCTACAGCTTTCCCCTCAAGAAGCCTTTCGCTAAGACAGTTCTTGTGGAATTGGCAAAGTGATATTTGGAAGCCCTTAGAGGACTATGTTGAAAGAGGAAATATCCTCAGATGAAATCTGGAAAGAAGCTTTCTGAGAAACTGCTTAGTGTTCTGTTAATTCATCTCACAGTGTTACATCTGTATTTCGTGGATCTCTTTGCTAGCCGTATTTCTGTGGAATCTGAGAACANGGGCTATGGTGAAAAAGGAAATATCCTCAGATGAAATCTGGAAAGAAGCTTTCTGAGAAACTGCTTAGTGTTCTGTTAATTCATCTCACAGTGTTACATCTGTGTTTCGTGGATCTCTTTGCTAGCCTTATTTCTGTGGAATCTGAGAACAGATATTTCGGATCCCTTTGAAGAGTATAGGGCGAAAGGAAATATCCTCCGATAAAAAAGTGAAAGAAGCTTTCTGAAAAAATTCTTTGTGTTCTGTGAAATAATCTCAAGGAGTTACAGCTTTCCCCTCAGGAAGCCTTTCGCTAAGACAGTTCTTGTGGAATTATAAAAGTGATATTTGGAAGCCCAGAGTGGGCTACGGTGAAAAAGGAAATATCCTCCGATGAAATCTGGAAAGAAGCTGTCTGAGAAACTGCTTAGTGTTCTGTTAATTCATCTCAGAGAGTTACAGCTGTATTTCGTGGATCTTTTTGCTAGCCTTATTTCTGTGGAATCTGAGAACAGATATTTCGGATCCCTTTGAAGACTATAGGGCCAAAGAAAATATCCTCCGTTAACAAAGAGAAAGAAGCTTTCTGAGAAACTTCTTTGTGTTCTGTGAAGTCATCTCACACAGTTACAGCTTTCCCGTCAAGAAGCCTTTCGCTAAGACAGTTCTTGTGGAATTGGCAAAGTGAT
>NW_020265912.1:0-1922 GCF_003255815.1 Theropithecus gelada | reverse complement strand
CCATAGAGGGCTATGGTGAAAAAGGAAATATCCTCCTATGAAATCTCTAAAGAAGCTTTGTGAGAAACTGCTTAGTGTTCTGTTAATTCATCTCACAGAGTTACATCTTTATGTCATGGATCTCTTCGCTAGCCTTATTTCTGTGGAATCTGAGAACAGATATTTCGGATCCCTTTCAAGAGTATAGGGCCAAAGGAAATATCATCCGATAACAAAGAGAAAGAAGCTTTCTGAGAAACTTCTTTGTGTTCTGTGAAATCATGTCCCAGAGTTACAGCATTCCGATAAAGAAGCCTTTCGCTAAGAGAGTTCTTGTGGAATTGGCAAAGTGATATTTGGAAGCCCATAGAGGGCTATGGTGAAAAAGGAATTATCCTCAGATGAAATCCGGAAAGAAGCTTTCTGAGAAACTGCTTAGTGTTCTTTAAATTCATCTCACAGAGTTATATCTGTGTTTCGTGGATCTCTTTGCTAGCCTTATTTCTGTGGAATCTGAGAACATATATTTCGGATCCCTTTGAAGACTATAGTGTCAAAGGAAATATCCTCCGATAAGAAAGAGAAAGAAGCTTTCTGAGAAACTTCTTTGTGTTCTGTGAAATCATCTCACAGAGTTACAGCTTTCCCCTCAAGAAGCCATTCGCTAAGACAATTCTTGTGGAAATAGCAAAGTGATATTTGGAAGACAATAGAGGGCCATTGTGAAAAACGAAATATCCTCAGATGATATCTGGAAAGAAACTTTCTGAGAAACTGCTTAGGGTTCTGTTAATTCACCTCACAGAATTACATCTGTATTTCGTGAATCTCTTTGCTAGCCTTATTACTGTGGAATCTGAGAACAGATATTTCGGATCCCTTTGAAGACTATAGGGCCAAAGGACATATCCTCCTTTAACAAAGAGAAAGAAGCTTTCTGAGAAACTTCTTTGTGTTCTGCGAAATCATCTCACAGAGTTAGAGCTTTCCCCTCAAGAAGCCTTTCGCTAAGACAGTTCTTGTGGAATTGGCAGTGATATTTGGAAGCCCATAGAGGGCTATGGTGAAAAAGGAAATATCCTCCTATGAAATCTCTAAAGAAGCTTTGTGAGAAACTGCTTAGTGTTCTGTTAATTCATCTCACAGAGTTACATCTTTATGTCATGGATCTCTTCGCTAGCCTTATTTCTGTGGAATCTGAGAACAGATATTTCGGATCCCTTTCAAGAGTATAGGGCCAAAGGAAATATCATCCGATAACAAAGAGAAAGAAGCTTTCTGAGAAACTTCTTTGTGTTCTGTGAAATCATGTCCCAGAGTTACAGCATTCCGATAAAGAAGCCTTTCGCTAAGAGAGTTCTTGTGGAATTGGCAAAGTGATATTTGGAAGCCCATAGAGGGCTATGGTGAAAAAGGAATTATCCTCAGATGAAATCCGGAAAGAAGCTTTCTGAGAAACTGCTTAGTGTTCTTTAAATTCATCTCACAGAGTTATATCTGTGTTTCGTGGATCTCTTTGCTAGCCTTATTTCTGTGGAATCTGAGAACATATATTTCGGATCCCTTTGAAGACTATAGTGTCAAAGGAAATATCCTCCGATAAGAAAGAGAAAGAAGCTTTCTGAGAAACTTCTTTGTGTTCTGTGAAATCATCTCACAGAGTTACAGCTTTCCCCTCAAGAAGCCATTCGCTAAGACAATTCTTGTGGAAATAGCAAAGTGATATTTGGAAGACAATAGAGGGCCATTGTGAAAAACGAAATATCCTCAGATGATATCTGGAAAGAAACTTTCTGAGAAACTGCTTAGGGTTCTGTTAATTCACCTCACAGAATTACATCTGTATTTCGTGAATCTCTTTGCTAGCCTTATTACTGTGGAATCTGAGAACAGATATTTCGGATCCCTTTGAAGACTATAGGGCCAAAGGACATATCCTCCTT
>NW_020265911.1:0-1800 GCF_003255815.1 Theropithecus gelada | reverse complement strand
GAATTGTCAAAGTGATATTTGGAAGCCCATAGAGGGCTATGGTGAAAAAGGAAATATCCTCAGATGAAATCTGGAAAGAAGCTTTCTGAGAAACTGCTTAGTGTTCTGTGAATTCATCTCACAGAGTTACATCTCTGTTTCATGGATCTCCATGCTAGCCTTCTTTCTGTGGATTCTGAGAACAGATATTTCGGATCCCTTTGAAGACTATAGGATCAAAGGAAATATCCACCCATAACATAGAGAAAGAAGCTTTCTGAGAAACTTCTTTGTATTCTGTGAAATCATCTCACAGAGTTACAGCTCTCCCCTAAAGAAGCGTTTCGCTAAGACAGTTTTTGTGGAATTGGAAAGCGATATTTTATAGCCCATAGAGGGCTATGGTGAAAAAGGAAATATCCTCACATGAAATCTGGAAAGAAGCTTTCTGAGAAACTGCTTAGTGTTCTGTTAATTCATCTCACAGAGTTACATCTGTGTTTCGTGGATCTCTTTGCTAGCCTTATTTCTGTGGAAACTGAGAACAGATATTTCGTATCCCTTTGAAGACTATAGAGCGAAAGGAAATATCCTCCGATAAAAAGGAGAAAGAAGCTTTCTGAGAAACTTCTTTGTGTTCTGTGAAATCATCTCATAGAGTTACAGCTTTCCCTGGAAGAAGCCTTTCGCTAAGACAGTTCTTGTGGAATTGGCAAAGTGATAGTTGGAAGCCCATAGAGGGCTACGCTGAAAAAGGAAATATCCTCAGATGAAATCTGGAAAGAAGCTTTCTGAGAAACTGCATAGTGTTCTGTTAATTCATCTCACAGAGTTACATCTCTGTATCGTGGATCTCTTTGCTAGCCTTATTTCTCTGGAATTTGAGAACAGATATTTCGGATCCCTTTGAAGACTATAGGGCCAAAGGAAATATCCTCCGATAACAAAGAGAAAGAAGCTTTCTGAGAAACTTCTTTGTGTTCTGTGAAATCCTCTCACAGAGTTACATCTGTGCCCTCAAGAAGCCTTTCGCTAAGACAGTTCTTGTGGAATTGGCAAAGAGATATTTGGAAGCCAATAGAGGGCTATGGTAAAAAAGGAAATATCCTCAGAAGAAATCTGGAAAGAAGCATTCTGAGAAACTGCTTAGTGTTCTGTTAATTCAACTCAGAGAGTTACATCTCTATTTCGTGGATCTCTTTGCTAGCCTTATTTCTGTGGAATCTGAGAACAGATATTTCGGATCCCTTTAAAGACTATTGGGCCAAAGTAAATATCCTACGATAACAAAGAGAAAGAGGCTTTCTGAGAAACTTCTTTGTGTTCTGTGAAATCATCTCATAGAGTTACATCTTTCCCTGGAAGAACCCTTCGCTAAGACAGTTCTTGTGGAATCGGCAAAGTGATATTTGGAAGCCCTTAGAGGACTATGGTGAAAAAGGAAATATCCTCAGATGAAATCTGGCAAGAAGCTTTCTGAGAAACTGCTTAGTGTTCTGTTAATTCATCTCACAGAGTTACATCTGTATTTCGTGGATCTCTTTGCTAGCCTTATTTCTGTGGAATCTGAGAACAGATATTTCGGATCCCTTTGAGGACTATAGGGCCAAAGGAAATATCCTCGGATTACAAAGAGAGAGAAGCCTTCTGAGAAACTTCTTTGTGTTCTGTGAAATCATCTCCCAGAGTTACAGCTTTCCCCTCAAGAAGCCTTTCGCTAAGACAGTTCTTGTGGAATTGGCAAAGTCATATTTGGAAGCCCATAGAGGGCTACGGTAAAAAAGGAAATATCCTCAGATGAAATCTGGAAAGAAGCTTTCT
>NW_020265910.1:0-1801 GCF_003255815.1 Theropithecus gelada | reverse complement strand
ATATACCCAAAGGATTATAAATTATGCTGCTATAAAGACACATGCACACGTATGTTTATTGCAGCACTATTCACAATAGCAAAGACTTGGAATCAACCCAAATGTCCATCAGTGACAGATTGGATTAAGAAAATGTGGCACATATACACCATGGAATACTATGCAGCCATAAAAAAGGAGGAGTTTGTGTCCTTTTTAGGGACATGGATGCAGCTGGAAACCATCATTCTTAGCAAACTATCACAAGAACAGAAAACCAAACACCGCATGTTCTCACTCATAGGTGGGAACTGAACAATGAGATCACTTGGACTCAGGAAGGGGAACATCACACACCGGGGCCTATCATGGGGAGGGGGGAGGGGGGAGGGATTGCATTGGGAGTTATACCTGATGTAAATGACGAGTTGATGGGTGCAGCAGACCAACATGGCACAAGTATACATATGTAACAAACCTGCACGTTATGCACATGTACCCTACAACTTAAAGTATAATCATAATAAATTAAAAAAAAAAAAAAGCATGTGTCCTATTTCCTCTTATTCCTTTCTGCCTTGATATTGTGCAATAGAAATTTGAAAAATTGTTGTATTAGTATTGTTAAATATCAATTATTGGTTTTATTTACTACTCAAATTTAATAAGCCTATTCTCTCTTGGTGTAATCACATGGAATGGGTTCACTTCCACAGTGAACAAGTGACAGCACATGTAAAATATTGTCTACCAGGGAAATTCATTGAACACTTAGTGTTCAGACTATGTTTTTGTGTCTGGTTCCCTAAGCACCACTGCAGTGACACAAAATAATAGACTTTTAGCAGAAGAAGTTTTGGAAAATATACTGCATAAGCCATTTAGATGCGTGAGTCATTCTTATTACTTGGGTTTGTGGAATCCCTTTCAAAATGTAAGTTCCTAATACAAACAAAGATTGAACTTTGCGAGCAGGTATTTTTAAGAATAAGTAGTCTCAGGACTGATAATATTAACTCACTTATGCACATCAGGTAGGACTTTAGTATGACAGATACTAGAAATGTACAAAGTGAAGTTAAAAGGTAACTCCTAGCAGCATATCGTAATCTTACTCCCTGGATTCTCTAATGAGATGGGTGTTTCTACTTTGCTGTTGCCTTTTTGAATAGTTCAATTCTAGCATTAGTACTGCTGTGTGGGAGGGAGTATGTGTGAACAGAGTAAGAGTTGTGACAATCAAGTCATAGAATAAATGCTTGGAAATTTTAGAATCATGTAAACAGCTTATGAATTGAGTATACATTCCCAGTGCTCTCAGTCTCACTCATCCTTCTATCCACATGTGTGGAATGTTTTAGGACTCCATGGCTTTTGAGGATGTGGCTGTGAACTTTACCCAGCAGGAATGGGCTTTGCTAGATTCTTCTCAGAAGAATCTCTCCAGAGAAGTGATGCAGGAAACCTGCAGGAACCTGGCTTCTGTAGCTAAGAATGACAACACATTTCACTTAATTACAGAACAATTTCCCTATCATCAGTGCTATTTGTGATTTGGAATGGGGCAAGGGAATGATTTGGTGAATAAATCAGGCATGGGCACTGTGTACAATGAACATGAAATCTAGTAATGTTTCTATAGTTTGAAATAATTCACGATAATTTTGTGCATCTGCATTTTAGGAAAAAACGGAAAGACCAGAATATTGAAGATCACTTCAAAAAACGGGAAAGATACAAGATAATTTGCACCGAGAAGAGGAAATAAAGTCCTTTGAAGGAATCTTAGCATGTCATGAATTTAAAAACAAGCAATCAAAGC
>NW_020265909.1:1269-1801 GCF_003255815.1 Theropithecus gelada | reverse complement strand
ATATTTCCTTTTTCACCATAGCCCTCTATGGGCTTCCAAATATCACTTTGCGAATTCCAAATGGACTGTCTTAGCGACAGGCTTCTTGCCGGGAATGCTGTAACTCTGTGAGATGATTTCACAAACAACAAAGAAGTTTCTCAGAAAGCTTCTTTCTCTTTGTTATCGGAGGATATTTCCTTTGGCTCTATACTCTTCACAGGGATCCGAAATATCTGTTCTCAGATTCCACAGAAATAAGGCTAGCAAAAGATCCACGGAATACAGAAGTAACCCTGTGAGTGGAAGTCACACATCACAGAGCAGTTTCTCAGAAAGCTTCTTTCCATATTTCATCTGAGGATATTTCCTTTTTCACCATAGCCCTCGATGGGCTTCCAAATAGCACTTTGCCAATTCCTCAGGAACTGTCTTAGTGAAAGGCTTCTTGAGTGGAAAGCTGTAACTCTGTGACAGGATTTCACAGAACACAAAGAAGTTTCTCAGAAAGCTTCTTTCTCTTTGTTATCGGAAGATATTTCCTTTGGCCCTA
>NW_020265909.1:0-1221 GCF_003255815.1 Theropithecus gelada | reverse complement strand
GCCCTATAGTCTTCAAAGGGATCCGAAATATCTGTTCTCAGATTCCACAGAAATAAGGCTAGCAAAGATATCCACGAAATACAGATGTAACACTATGAGATGAATTAATAGAACACTAAGCAGTTTCTCAGAAAGCTTCTTTCCACATTCCATCTGAGGATATTTCCTTTTTCACGGTAGCCCACTATGGTATTCCAAATATCACTTTGCCAATTCCACAAGAACTGTCTTAGCGAAAGGCTTCTTGAGGTGAAAGCTGTAACTCTGTGAGATGATTTCCCAGAACACAAAGAAGTTTCTCAGAAAGCTTCTTTCTCTTTGTTGTCGGAGGATATTTCCTTTGGCGCTATAGTTTTCAGAGGGATCCGAAATATCTGTTCTCAGATTTCACAGAAATAAGGCTAGCAAAGGGATCCACGAAATACAGATGTAACTCTGTGAGACGGATAAACAGGACACTAAGCAGTTTCTCAGAAAGCTTCTTTCCAGAATTCATCTGAGGATATTTCCTTTTTCACCATAGCCCCCCATGGGCGTCCAAATATCAGTTTGCCAATTCCACAAGAACTGTCTTAGCGAAAGGCTTCTTGAGGGAGAAGCTCTAACTCCCTGAGATGATTTCATGGAACATAAAGAAGTTTCTCAGAAAGCTTCTTTCTCTTTGTTATCGGAGGATATTTCCTTTGGCCCTATAGTCTTCAAAGGGAAACGAAATATCTGTTCTCAGATTTAACAGAAATAATGCTAGCAAAGAGATGCACGAAATACAGATGTAACTCTGTGAGATGAATTAACAGAACACGAAGCAGTTTCTCAGAAAGCTTCTTTCCAGATTTCATCTGAGGATATTTCCTTTTTCAACATAGACCTCTATGGGCTTCCAAATATCACTTTGCCAATTACAAATGAACTGTCTTAGCGAAAGGCTTCTTGAGGGGAAAGCTGTAACTCTGTGAGATGATTTCACAGAACACAAAGAGTTTCTCAGTAAGCTTCTTTCTCTTTGTTATCGGAGGATATTTCCTTTGGCCCTATAGTCTTCAAAGGGATCTGAAATATCTCTTTTCAGATTCCACAGAAATTAGGCTAGCAAAGAGATGCACGAAATACAGATGTAACTCTGTGAGATGAATTAACAGAACACTAAGCAGTTTCTCAGAAAGCTTCTTTATACATTTCATCTGAGGATATTTCCTTTTTCAACATAGACCTCTATGGGCT
>NW_020265908.1:0-1801 GCF_003255815.1 Theropithecus gelada | reverse complement strand
GAGGATGTTTCCTTTGGCCCTATAGTCTTCAAGGGGATCCGAAATATCTGTTCCCAGATTCCACAGAAATAAGGCCAGCAAAGAGATCCAGGAAATACAGATGTAACTCTGTGAGATGAATTAACAGAACACTCAGCGGTTTCTCAGAAACCTTCTTTCCACATTGCATCTGAGGATATTTCCTTTTTCACCATAGCCCTCTATGGGCTTCCAAATATCAGTTTGCCAATTCCACAAGAACTGTGTTAGCGAAAGGCTTCTTGAGTTGAAAGCTGTAACTCTGTCAGATGATTTCAGAGAACACTAAGAAGTTTCTGAGAAAGCTTCTTTCTCTTTGTTATCGGAGGATATTTCCTTTGGCCCTAGAGTCTTCAAAGGGATCCGAAATATATGTTCTCAGATTCCACAGAAATAAGGCTAGCAAAGAGATCCAGGAAATACAGATGTAACTCTGTGAGATGAATTAACAGAACACTCAGCAGTTTCTCAGAAAACTTCTTTCCAGATTTCATCTGAGGATATTTCCTTTTTCACCATAGCCCTCTTTGGGCTTCCAAATATCACTTTGCCAATTCCACAAGAACTGTGTTAGCGAAAGGCTTCTTGAGGGTAAAGCTGAAACTCTGTGAGATGATTTCACAGAACACAAAGAAGTTTCTCAGAAAGCTTCTTTCTCTTTGTTATCGGAGCATATTTCCTTTGGCCCTATATTCCCAAAAGGGATCCGAAATATCTGTTCTCAGATTCCACACAAATAAGGCTAGCAAAGAGATCCACGAAATGCAGATGTAACTCTGTGAGTGGAAGTCACACATCACAGAGCAGTTTCTCAGAAAGCTTCTTTCCAGATTTCATCTGAGGATATTTCCTTTTTCACCATAGCCCTCTATGGGCTTCCAAATATCACTTTGCCAATTCCACAAGAACTGTGTTAGCGAAAGGCTTCTTGAACGGAAAGCTGTAACTCTGTGAGATGATGTCACAGAACACGAAGAAGTTTCTCAGAAAGCTTCTTTCTCTTTGTTATCGGAGGATATTTCCTTTGGCTCTATAGTCTTCAAAGGGATCCGAAATATCTGTTCTCAGATTCCCCAGAAATAAGGCTAGCAAAGAGATCCAAGAAATACAGATGTAACTCTGAGGCCCTATAGTCTTCAAAGGGATCCGAAATATCTGTTCTCAGATTCCTCAGAAATAAGGCTAGCAAAGAGATACACGAAATACAGATGTAACTCTGTGAGATGAATTAACAGAACACTAAGCAGTTTCTCAAAAAGCTTCTTTCCAGATTTCATCTGAGGATATTACCTTTCTCACCATAGCCCTCTATGGGCTTCCAAATATCACTTTGCCAATTCCACAAGAACTGTCTTAGCGAGGCTTCTTGAGGGGAAAGCTGTAACTCTGTGAGACGATTTCACAGAACACAAAGAAGTTTCCCAGAAAGCTTCTTTCTCTTTGTTATCGGAGGATATTTCCTTTGGCCGTATAGTCTTCAAAGGGATCCGAAATATCTGTTCTCAGATTCCAGAGAAATAAGGCTAGCAAAGAGATCCGCGAAATAGAGATGTAACTCTGTGAAATGAATTAACAGAACACTCAGCAGTTTCTCAGAAAGCTTCCTTCCAGATTACATCTGAGGATATTTCCTTTTTCACCATAGCCCTCTATGGGCTTCCAAATATCACTTTGCAATTCAACAAGAACTGTCTTAGTGAAAGGCTTCTTGAGGGGAAAGCTGTAACTCTGTGAGATGATTTCACAGAACACGAAGAAGTTTCTCAGAAAGCTTCTTTCTCTT
>NW_020265907.1:0-1801 GCF_003255815.1 Theropithecus gelada | reverse complement strand
TTTTTTTTTTTTTTTTTTTTTTTTTTTTTTTTTTTTTTTTTTTTCTGAGTTCCCTTAGTATTTATTGATAATTATCTTTACCATCTTAAAGATAGGGGAGTGGCAGGACAATAGGATCATTTTTAGGGAGGAAATTAGCAGTAAGACATAAGAACAAAAACCTCTGTGATATGAATAAGTTCAAAGGAAAATCCTGTGCCTTGAGATAAACCTTTTAGCAACATTGTTTCATCCTATCACATGGGGATAAACCTTGGACAATACCTAGCTTTCCTAGGCAGAGGTCCCTGCGACCTTTGGCCCTGTACGTGTCTCTGGGTAGTTGAAATTAAGAGAATGGTGATAACTTTTAACCAGCAAGCTACCTTCAGGAATTTGTTTAACAAAGACACATCCTGCACAGCCCAAAATCCATTAAACCTTGAGTCACTGCAACACCTGTCTCTTGCAAGGACAAGGTTGGGGGTAGGGTCACAGATTAACAGCATCTCAAATACAGAACAAAATGGAATCTCTTATGTCTGCTTCTTTCTATATAGACACAGTAACAGGCTGATATCTCTTCCTTTTCCCCACATTTCCCCCTTTTCTTTTCAACAAAACCACCATTGTCATCATGACACCGAGATTACATACTTCACAAAGTAATAGAATATCACAAAGCAAGTAGTGGTAGGATGAGATCACAGGATGGCGTTAAAATTAAAATTTTAAATGAAATTTCGGGCACGCGTTGTCATTGATAACATCTTATCAGAAAACAGGGTTTGAGAGCAGACAACCTGTCTGACCAAAATTTATTAGGTGGGAATTTCCTCGTCCTAATAAGCCTGGGAGCACTACAGGAGGCCGGGGCTTATTTCATCCCTTCGGCTTCAACCGTAAAAGGTGGCACGCCTCCAAGGGGGTCGTTTATAGGCCTACCCTCAGAGCGCATTCTCTTTCTCAGGGATGTTCCTTGCTGAGAAAAAGAATTCAGCGATATTTCTCCTATTTGCATAATGAAAAGAGAAGAAATATGGCTCTGTTCCGTCCGGCTCACCGGCAGCCAGTTCAAGGTTGCCTCCCTTGTTCCCTGAACATTGCTGTTATCTTATTCTTTCTTTAAGATGCCCAGATTTCATATTGTTCAAACACACATGCTCCACAAACAATTTGTGCAGTTTAAGGCATTCATCACAGGGTCCTGAGGTGACATATATCCTCCTCAGTTTACAAAGAAGATGATAGAATTAAGAGATTAAAGTAAAGACAGACATAAGAAATTACAAAAGTATTAATTTTGGAGAACTAATAAATGTCCATGAAATCTTCACATTTTATGTTTTTCTGCCGTGGCTTCAGCCAGTCCCTGCGTTCAAGGTCTCTGACTTCCCGCAACGTTCTCCCTCCCTTTTCCTCTATATAAATGTGCCATGGCGATGAAGGCTTGTTCATTCTCTCGATTTTGACGCAGGATTCTTCGACTGGTCCGGCACACACCATTGATACAATCATTAAAGCTGTAAGCAGCATTTTTTCTGGGGTTTGTGTCACCTTTGTGCTAGCTAGGCTTTTTCCAGCTAACGGTGTCAGCGTCTTTAACTGTGCCCAGGTCGGCAGCTCCGCCTTCTTGGTGCGTGGTGACTTCATCTGTTCTGGTATCACCTCTTGGTTCATCATGCGAGTCAATGGTGCTCGATTGCGGTGTTTCTGTCTCCGTGGAGGTGCTTTTCTTTGCATCTCCAATGGGTTCATTGTAAAACTTCAAATGTCGCAAGGCTGACTGTAGACGTACTCGGGAGTCTCTCGTCGACTTGTC
>NW_020265906.1:0-1802 GCF_003255815.1 Theropithecus gelada | reverse complement strand
CACATCAAAAAGCTTATCCACCATGATCAAGTGGGCTTCATCCCTGGGATGCAAGGCTGGTTCAACATTCGCAAATCAATAAACATAATCCAGCATATAAACAGAACCAAAGACAAGAACCACATGATTATCTCAATAGATGCAGAAAAGGCTTTTGACAAAATTCAACAGCCCTTCATGCTAAAAACGCTCAATAAATTCGGTATTGATGGAACGTACCTCAAACTAATAAGAGCTATTTATGACAAACCCTCAGCCAATATCATACTGAATGGGCAAAAACTGGAAAAATTCCCTTTGAAAACTGGCACAAGACAGGGATGCCCTCTCTCACCACTCCTATTGAACATAGTGTTGGAAGTTCTGGCTAGGGCAATCAGGCAAGAGAAAGAAATCAAGGGTATTCAGTTAGGAAAAGAAGAAGTCAAATTGTCCCTCTTTGCAGATGACATGATTGTATATTTAGAAAATCCCATTGTCTCAGCTCCAAATCTCCTTAAGCTGATAAGCAACTTCAGCAAAGTCTCAGGATACAAAATTAATGTGCGAAAATCACAAGCATTCTTATACACCAGTAACAGACAGAGAGCCAAATCATGAATGAACTTCCATTCACAATTGCTTCAAAGAGAATAAAATACCTAGGAATCCAACTTACAAGGGATGTAAAGGACCTCTTCAAGGAGAACTACAAACCACTGCTCAGTGAAATAAAAGAGGACACAAACAAATGGAAGAACATACCATGCTCATGGATAGGAAGAATCAATATCGTGAAAATGGCCATACTGCCCAAGGTAATTTATAGATTCAATGCCATCCCCATCAAGCTACCAATGAGTTTCTTCACAGAATTGGAAAAAACTGCTTTAAAGTTCATATGGAACCAAAAAAGAGCCCGCATCTCCAAGACAATCCTAAGTGAAAAGAACAAAGCTGGGGGCATCACGCTACCTGACTTCAGACTATACTACAAGGCTACAGTAACCAAAACAGCATGGTACTGGTACCAAAAGAGAGATATAGACCAATGGAACAGAACAGAGTCCTCAGAAATAATACCACACATCTACAGCCATCTGATCTTTGACAAACCTGAGAAAAACAAGAAATGGGGAAAGGATTCCCTATTTAATAAATGGTGCTGGGAAAATTGGCTAGCCATAGGTAGAAAGCTGAAACTGGATCCTTTCCTTACTCCTTATAAGAAAATTAATTCAAGATGGATTAGAGACTTAAATGTTTGACCTAATACCATAAAAATCCTAGAGGAAAACCTAGGTAGTACCATTCAGGACATAGGCATGGGCAAAGACTTCATGTCTAAAACACCAAAAGCAACGGCAGCAAAAGCTAAAATTGACAAATGGGATCTAATTAAACTAAAGAGCTTCTGCACAGCAAAAGAAACTACCATCAGAGTGAACAGGCAACCTACAGAATGGGAGAAAATTTTTGCAATCTACTCATCTGACAAAGGGCTAATATCCAGAACCTACAAAGAACTCAAACAAATTTACAAGAAAAAAACAAACAACCCCATCAAAAAGTGGGCAAAGGATATGAACAGACATTTCTCAAAAGAAGACATTCATACAGCCAACAGACATATGAAAAAATGCTCATCATCACTGGCCATCAGAGAAATGCAAATCAAAACCACAATGAGATACCATCTCACACCAGTTAGAATGGCGATCATTAAAAAGTCAGGAAACAACAGGTGCTGAAGAGGATGTGGAGAAATAGGAACACTTTTACACTGTTGGTGGGATTGTAAACTAGTTCAACCATTATGGAAA
>NW_020265905.1:0-1802 GCF_003255815.1 Theropithecus gelada | reverse complement strand
CCAAAATGTAAAGACCATCGAGGCTAGGAAGAAACTGCATCAACTAATGAGCAAAATAACCAGTTAATATCATAATGGCAGGATCAAGTTCACACATAACAATCTTAACCTTAAATGTAAATGGACTAAATGCTCCAATTAAGAGACACAGACTGGCAAACTGGATAAAGAGTCAAGACCCATCAGTCTGCTGTATTCAGGAGACCCATCTCACACGCAGAGACATACATAGGCTCAAAATAAAGGGATGGAGGAAGATTTACCAAGCAAATGGAGAACAAAAAAAAGCGGGGGTTGCAATACTAGTCTCTGATAAAACAGACTTTAAACCATCAAAGATCAAAAGAGACAAAGAAGGCCATTACATAATGGTAAAGGGATCAATTCAACAGGAAGAGCTAACTATCCTAAATATATATGCACCCAATACAGGAGCACCCAGATTCATAAAGCAAGTCCTTAGAGACTTACAAAGAGACTTAGACTCCCATACAATAATAATGGGAGACTTCAACACTCCATTGTCAACATTAGACAGATCAACGAGACAGAAAGTTAACAAGGATATCCAGGAATTGAACTCATCTCTGCAGCAAGCAGACCTAATAGACATCTATAGAACTCTCCACCCCAAATCAACAGAATATACATTCTTCTCAGCACCACATCGTACTTATTCCAAAATTGACCACGTAATTGGAAGTAAAGCACTCCTCAGCAAATGTACAAGAACAGAAATTATAACAAACTGTCTCTCAGACCACAGTGCAATCAAACTAGAACTCAGGACTAAGAAACTCAATCAAAACCGCTCAACTACATGGAAACTGAACAACCTGCTCCTGAATGACTACTGGGTACATAACGAAATGAAGGCAGAAATAAAGATGTTCTTTGAAACCAATGAGAACAAAGATACAACATACCAGAATCTCTGGGACACATTTAAAGCAGTGTGTAGAGGGAAATTTATAGCACTAAATGCCCACAAGAGAAAGCAGGAAAGATCTAAAATTGACACTCTAACATCGCAATTAAAAGAACTAGAGAAGCAAGAGCAAACACATTCGAAAGCTAGCAGAAGGCTAGAAATAACTAAGATCAGAGCAGAACTGAAGGAGATAGAGACACAAAAAACCCTCCAAAAAATCAATGAATCCAGGAGTTGGTTTTTTGAAAAGATCAACAAAATTGACAGACCACTAGCAAGACTAATAAAGAAGAAAAGAGAGAAGAATCAAATCGACGCAATTAAAAATGAAAAAGGGGATATCACCACCGACCCCACAGAAATACAAACTACCATCAGAGAATACTATAAACACCTCTACGCAAATAAACTGGAAAATCTAGAAGAAATGGATAATTTCCTGGACACTTACACTCTTCCAAGACTAAACCAGGAAGAAGTTGAATCCCTGAATAGACCAATAGCAGGCTCTGAAATTGAGGCAATAATTAATAGCCTACCAACCAAAAAAAGTCCAGGACCAGATGGATTCACAGCTGAATTCTACCAGAGGTACAAGGAGGAGTTGGTACCATTCCTTCTGAAACTATTCCAATCAATAGAAAAAGAGGGAATCCTCCCTAACTCATTTTATGAGGCCAACATCATCCTGATACCAAAGCCTGGCAGAGACACAACAAAAAAAGAGAATTTTAGACCAATATCCCTGATGAACATCGATGCAAAAATCCTCAATAAAATACTGGCAAACCGGATTCAGCAACACATCAAAAAGCTTATCCACCATGATCAAGTGGGCTTCATCCCTGGGATGCAAGGCTGGTTCAACATT
>NW_020265904.1:0-8105 GCF_003255815.1 Theropithecus gelada | reverse complement strand
CCCCTGCCCAGGAGGGAATCGAGAGTTCGGTTCCAACATTTGGTGCATTGGCCGGGAAGTGGGGTCGTCCGAGGACCCCCGACCCATCCGGCGGAGACCCATCTGGCCCGGGCCACCGACCGCCGACTGGACGAACGAACTCTGTCAGGTACTCTCGTTTCGTTCTGTTTGTTTCGTTTCGTTCTGTTTGTTTTGCCGGCTAATTCTGAGGAGTACTCCGTCTGAATAATTAAGTGGAGAAGGGGGACAGACGTGTCCGGCACCTTCTCACTTACGCCCCGGGGACGCCCTGGCGGTAGACTGGAAGAAGGCTGACGACTCCGTCAGCCTTCTCGAATCTGTAGGCAGGGTGCCGTCGCCCCTGCCATCCGAATATTTTGTGAAACTGTGGCGCCACTCTCTGGCCGCGCGGCTTCTTCTCATTTGTTTGGTCCTTTTGTATGTTGCTTTCATTTTGTCCTTGTGTGTGAAAGAATCTCTAGACAGAACTATGGGACAGACGTTGACGACCCCTTTAACTCTGACTCTGACTCACTTCCCTGACGTTCGGGCTCGAGCCCACCACCTCTCTGTGGAAGTCCGTAAGGGACAATGGAAAACATTCTGCTCATCCGAATGGCCAACCCTCCAGGTAGAATGGCCACGGGATGGAACGTTTAACCTCTCAATTATCCTACAGGTCAAAGCAAAAGTGATGGATCCTGGGCCACTCGGACACCCAGACCAGGTGGCCTACATAATTACTTGGGAAGATCTGGTCCGAAACCCTCCTTTTTGGGTGAAACCCTTCCTCCATTCCCCTTCCCCATCCCAATCTACCCTCCTTGCCTTAGAGGCCCCAAAGAACCGGAATTCAGATCCGCAAAAGCCGGTTCTCCCAGATGAGCCCCAGAGGGACCTCCTCCTTCTTGACCCCCTGCCTCCTGCACCTGAAAACCCCCTCCTGAGACCTCCGCCTTACGCTTCCCCCTCGGCCCCTACCCTTTCCCCAACTTCCCCCTCGGCCCCTACCCTTTCCCCAGCTTCCCCCACGGTCCCTACCCTGTCCCCAACTTCCCCCTCGGCTCCCTCCATGTCTCCCTCTCCGGTCCCACCCGAACTCACCCCTCAAGCTCCGCCAGCAACACCTCGCCTCCGCCTGCGGCGGACTGAGGACCCAGATGGCTCTCCCACTTGGCGATCCTCCCTTTTTCCCCTCCGCACCGTCAATCGTACAGTCCAATACTGGCCTTTCTCTGCCTCTGACCTCTACAACTGGAAGACCCATAACCCTTCCTTTTCCCAAAACCCTCAGGCCCTAACCTCGTTGATAGAATCCATTCTCCTCACCCACCAGCCCACCTGGGATGATTGCCAGCAGCTCTTGCAGGTCCTCCTAACCACTGAAGAGAGGCAGCGAGTCCTCCTGGAGGCCCGGAAAAATGTGCCAGGACCAGGGGGCCTCCCAACCCAACTCCCCAATAAAATAGACGAGGGATTTCCCCTCACCCGCCCGGACTGGGACTATGAAACGGCACCAGGTAGGGAGAGTCTCCGAATCTATCGCCAGGCTCTGTTGGCGGGTCTCAAAGGGGCAGGAAAACGCCCCACAAATTTGGCCAAGGTAAGAACTATAACTCAGGAAAGGGACGAAAGCCCGGCAGCCTTCATGGAAAGGCTACTGGAAGGGTTCCGAATGTATACCCCATTCGACCCAGAGGCCCTAGAACATAAGGCCACCATAGCTATGGCATTCATAGACCAAGCTGCATTAGATATCAGAGGGAAACTCCAGAGGCTGGATGGGATCCAGACCTATGGATTACAGGAATTGGTTAGGGAGGCAGAAAAAGTATATAATAAGAGAGAAACCCCTGAGAAAAGGGAAGCCAGGTTAGCGAAGGAACAGGAGGAGCGAGAGGATCGTAGGGATCGAAAGAGGGATAAGCATTTAACAAAAATCCTGGCGGCAATAGTAAAAGAAAAAGGACCAGGGAGAGAGGGAGAAAAGCGAAGGCGGCCAAAAGTAGACAAAGACCAGTGTGCCTACTGCAAAGAACGAGGACATTGGATCAAAGATTGCCCCAAGCGTCCCAAAGACCAAAAGAAACCGGCCGCTGTCCTCACCCTAAGTGAAGATAGCGAATAGGGGAGTCAAGGCTCTGGAGCCCCCCCCGAGCCCCGGCTAACTCTCTCTGTAGGGGGGCAACCCACCACCTTCTTGGTGGACACTGGCGCCCAACATTCAGTTTTGACAAAGGCAGACGGGCCCCTGTCTTCCCGCACATCCTGGGTCCAGGGGGCAACAGGGGGAAAATTGCACAAGTGGACTAACCACCGGACAGTTAATCTTGGACAAGGAATGGTGACACATTCCTTCTTGGTGGTACCTGAATGCCCCTACCCCCTCCTAGGGCGAGATCTTCTGACCAAGCTCGGAGCCCAAATCCACTTCTCCGAGACTGGGGCCCAGGTATTAAATCGGGACGGTCAGCCCATCCAAATTTTAACTGTGTCTCTGCAAGATGAGCATCGGCTTTTCGACGCTCCGGTCATCACTAGCCTCCCCAATGTTTGGTTGCAAGACTTTCCCCAAGCTTGGGCGGAAACAGGAGGACTCGGGCTAGCTAAGTATCAAGCCCCAATCATAATTGATCTAAAGCCCACGGCGGTGCCCGTGTCTATCAAGCAATATCCCATGAGCCAAGAGGCTCATATAGGAATTCGGCAGCACATTAACAAATTTCTAGAACTCGGAGTGTTGCGACCTTGTCGCTCGCCCTAGAACACTCCTCTTCTGCCAGTAAAAAAGCCCGGTACTCAGGATTACAGGCCTGTCCAAGACCTGAGAGAAATTAACAAAAGAACCATGGACATCCATCCCACGGTCCCCAATCCTTACAACTTACTCAGCACCTTAAAACCAGGCTATAACTGGTATACAGTATTAGATTTAAAAGATGCTTTCTTCTGTTTGCCTCTGGCCCCCCAAAGCCAAGAACTCTTTGCCTTTGAGTGGAAAAATCCTGAGAAAGGAATTTCGGGCCAATTAACCTGGACCCGGCTTCCCCAAGGATTCAAGAACTCTCCCACTCTCTTCGATGAGGCTCTTCATTGAGACCTGACCGACTTCCGGACCCAAAATCCAGAAGTGACCTTACTCCAATATGTAGATGACCTCCTCCTGGCTGCCCCTACAAAGGAAACCTGCATACAAGGTACCAGGCATCTACTCCAGGAACTAGGTGAAAAAGGATACCGGGCATCTGCCAAGAAGGCACAGCTCTGCCAGACCAAGGTAACATATCTGGGGTATATCCTGAGTGAAGGAAAAAGGTGGCTCACCCCTGGCCGCATAGAGACAGTGGCTCGCCTTCCACCACCACGAAGTCCCAGGGAAGTACGTGAATTCTTGGGAACTGCTGGGTTCTGTCGCTTGTGGATACCCGGTTTTGCTGAATTGGCCGCCCCCCTTTACGCACTCACCAAGGAAAACACCCCTTTCACCTGGCAGACAGAGCATCAATTGGCTTTTGAGGCACTAAAAAAGGCACTCTTGTCTGCCCCAGCCCTTGGGTTACCGGACACCTCGAAGCCCTTTACCCTCTTCCTGGACGAAAGGCAAGGGATTGCCAAAGGAGTCCTGACCCAAAAATTGGGGCCTTAGAAAAGACCGGTAGCGTACCTGTCCAAGAAGCTGGACCCTGTGGCGGCCGGCTGGCCCCCATGTCTTCGTATCATGGCAGCCACCGCTATGCTGGTCAAGGACTCTGCTAAGTTAACCCTTGGGCAGCCACTGACTGTTATTACCCCACATACTCTAGAGGCCATAGTGCGGCAGCCCCCGGACCGGTGGATAACCAACGCACGCCTAACCCACTACCAGGCCCTCTTACTGGACACGGACCGCGTCCAGTTTGGCCCTCCGGTCACCCTAAACCCTGCTACGCTGCTGCCGGTACCAGAAGACCAACCAAGCCCACACGATTGTCGGCAAGTACTGGCTGAGACCCATGGAACACGAGAAGACCTTAAAGATCAAGAGCTCCCAGACGCGGATCACACCTGGTACACAGACGGCAGCAGTTACCTTGACTCAGGTACTCGGAGGGCGGGAGCAGCGGTAGTAGACGGACACAACACCATTTGGGCACAATCACTACCTCCTGGCACGTCTGCACAGAAGGCTGAGTTAATAGCACTAACCAAGGCCCTAGAGCTGTCCAAGGGAAATAAAGCTAACATTTATACTGATAGCCGATATGCCTTTGCAACGGCTCATACTCATGGAAGTATCTATGAAAGAAGAGGTCTCCTAACCTCAGAAGGAAAGGAAATCAAGAACAAAGCTGAAATAATTGCCTTATTAAAGGCCCTTTTTCTTCCTCAAGAAGTGGCTATAATTCACTGCCCCGGGCATCAGAAAGGACAGGATCCAGTCGCAGTAGGAAACAGACAGGCTGACCAAGTGGCCAGGCAAGCCGCCAGGGCGGAAGTACTGACTCTAGCCACAGAACCTGACAACACCAGCCACATAACTATTAAACATACTTATACCTCCGAAGACCAGGAAAAAGCAAGAGCCATAGGGGCTACAGAAAACAAAGACACTAGAAACTGGGAAAAAGAAGGGAAAATAGTCCTTCCCCAAAAGGAAGCCCTGGCAATGATCCAGCAGATGCATGCCTGGACACACTTGGGTAATCGAAAGCTAAAATTGTTAATTGAAAAAACTGACTTTCTAATCCCAAGGACAAGTACACTCATAGAGCAAGTGACATCTGCCTGTAAGGTCTGTCAGCAGGTAAACGCTGGGGCTACCCGAGTGCCAGCAGGGAAACGGACTCGTGGTAACCGCCCGGGAGTCTATTGGGAAATAGACTTCACTAAAATAAAACCTCACTATGCTGGATATAAGTACTTACTGGTGTTTGTAGATACCTTTTCAGGACCCCACCCGGCAAGAAACGGCACACATAGTAGCCAAGAAAATTTTAGAAGAAATCTTTCCTAGATTTGAACTTCCCAAGGTAATTGGGTCAGACAACGGGCCGGCCTTCGTTTCTCAGGTAAGTCAGGGGCTCGCCAGGATATTGGGGATTAATTGGAAATTACATTGTGCCTATAAACCCCAGAGCTCAGGACAGGTAAAAAGAATGAATAAAACAATAAAAGAAACCCTTACCAAATTAACCTTAAAGACTGGTTTAAAAGATTGAAGACGCCTCCTATCCTTAGCTTTGTTAAGGGCCCGAAATACGCCTAACCGTTTTGGGCTCACTCCATATGAAATCCTCTACGGAGAACCTCCCCCTTTGTCAACCTTGCTTAACTCCTTCTCCCCCTCCGATCCTAAAACTGACCTACAGGCCCGGCTAAAAGGACTCCAAGCAGTACAGGCCCAAATCTGGGCCCCCTTGGCAGAACTGTACCAACCAGGACATCCACAGACCAGTCACCCCTTCCAGGTGGAAGACTCTGTCTACGTTAGACGGCACCGCACTCAAGAACTAGAGCCTCGGTGGAAAGGACCCTACATCGTTCTCCTGACCACGCCCACAGCCATAAAGGTTGACGGAATCTCCACTTGGATCCACGCATCCCACGTCAAGGCTTCTCCAGAGACGCCCGGACCAACACCACCTGAGATATGGAGACTCCGACGCTCCGAGAACCCGCTCAAGATAAGACTCTCTCGTATCTAACTCTCTGCTTATTGTTTGCCCTTCTTCCCTGCGCCGTCTCTAGTATAGCTTTTGACGCTAACCCCCACCGGCCATTTAGCCTGACCTGGCAGATAATTAATTTTAATAATCAAGAGGTCTTAAATGAGACCTCCGAGAATGCTCCTATAGGGACTTGGTTTCCAGACCTCTATTTCAACCTAGAAAAAATAGCAGGAAAGATAAAAAACATAGGCCCCCGGTTTACTGGTCCCACAGGAGTCCTATTAGGGACTCCTCAGAATGGACAAGAATGGAAAAGACAGGCTAGAAGGGTATCCATCAGCCGAAACGGGTTTTATGCCTGTCCCGGATTCAGGACAGGACAAATGAAAAAAACTTGTGGAGATCTGACTCACTTATATTGCAAAAGCTGGTCCTGTGTGACTACTAATAATGGAGAGTGGAAATGGGCCACAAAACCTTGGTACATAACCATGTCCTTTGTCCAGCCCTGTACCACAACCCAATATTCGGAAAATTGCAACCTAGTCCACATCAAGTTTGAAAATGCAGCAAAATCTGATAACAGATGGATAACAACAGGGTTAATATGGGGCCTCTATTTATACCAGCACAACCCGCCTAAAATTCCCCTCCAAATCAGACTATTGGTCAATCCGGACACTGCCCCTGTTATAGTAGGGCCAAACCAGGTCTTATTAGACGCTAGGAAGCCCCCGGTTCCCATATCTGAGAAGCCCCAATTAAAGGCTCCTCAAAGTACTTCCCCACCCTTGATCTCCGCCTCCTCTGAATACGCATCCTCAACTCAAGACATCACCCGATGGGCCCCTAACCCGGAAATAGAAAACAGGCTCCTGAATCTCATAAAAGGTTCCTATCTTGCCTTAAATCAGACAAGGCCAGAATTCACCTCCTCTTGCTGGTTATGCCTAGCAACAAGTCCTCCTTATTACGAAGGCATCGCCTCCACTGCTAAGTTCATCAATTCCACTAATCCTACTGGATGCACGTGGGAACAACGCAATAAACTGACCCTGGCTGAAGTTTCTGGGTCAGGAACTTGCATAGGCCAAGTACCCCCTAGTCATCAGCATCTCTGTAATGTAACCTTGGCAGTACCCAGTTCCAATCACTACTTGGTCCCCTCTGAGGTGGACTGGTGGGCGTGCGACACTGGGCTCACCCCCTGTATATCCATAGCTGTTTTTAACAGCGGCACCCACTATTGCGTATTGGTACAAGTTGTTCCCCGAGTCTACTATCATTCTGGAGACTCTTTTAATCTTCGGTATGAACAAAAAACTCATATAAGACCTAAAAGAGAACCTATCTCCCTCACCCTCGCTGTCATGTTAGGAATTGGAGTAGCGGCTGGAGTTGGGACCGGGACGGCGGCCCTGGTACATGGTAAATACCATCTGCACCAACTTAAAGAAGCCATAGATGAGGACCTTAGAGCCATAAAACACTCCATCACAAAACTTGAAGAGTCTTTAACTTCCCTGTCGGAAGTTGTGTTACAAAACCGACAAGGACTAGAAATTGTCTTTCTAAAAGAGGGCGGGCTCTGTGCAGCCCTAAAAAAGCAATGTTGTTTTTATGCAGATCATTCAGGAGTAGTCAAGGATTCTATGGCAAAACTAAGAGAAAGATTAGACAAAAGAAAAAAGGAGAGAGAATCTCAGCAAAATTGGTTTGAAAATTGGTACAATCGATCCCCTTGGTTTAGCACCCTAATCTCCACCATCTTAGGACCCCTCATCCTACTCACGCTCATCCTAACTTTCGGGCCGTGCATACTCAACCGCTTACTCACCCTTATTAAAAATAGATTAAACATAGTACATGCTATGGTTCTGACCCAACAATACCAGACCCTTAAAACTGAAGAAGAGGCTCAAGATTGAGCCTCTGACACAAAAAGAGGAGGGAATGAAACTAGGCCTCACAAAACCTAAAAAGTTAGCACCAGGTGGCCCTAGATAGGGTCCCACCCTGCCTCGATAGGGTCCCACCCTGCCTCGATAGGGTCCCACCCTGCCAATTCCGGGAAACAACCTCATGAGGTCCCACCCTGCCAATTCCAGGGGTCTCACCCTGCCTCAAAGTTCCCGGAATCAACAACTCCAGGAAAGAACCTCATAAGGTCCTGCTCTAACCAATGAAACCAAGACCCCTTGCTCAGGCTATAGCTAGACCCAATCATTTTACGCCTTAAGCTTTGTTTGAATTTCGCGCCATAAGCTGTGTTTGAACTTGTGTTTGCCTATATAAACAGCCTGTAACAAGCAGTCGGGGTCCCAGGGCCAACTTAGAGCTTGGGACCCTAGCGCGCTAGCAATAAATAACTCTCTGCTGTAAACCTCGTGTCGGTGATCCTTCGCGGCGACCCCTGCCCAGGAGGGAATCGAGAGTTCGGTTCCAACATTTGGTGCA
>NW_020265903.1:0-1802 GCF_003255815.1 Theropithecus gelada | reverse complement strand
TGCAATTCTTGGGGGGTAGAATGAGGCTGTTGGCTTCATTAAATTACCTCAGCAGGCGGCACTCAGTGGGCTTGTGTGCATCTGTAAACTCAGCACTTTGGGAGGCTGAGGCAGGAGGATCGCTGGAGCCCAGGAGTTTGAGACCAGCCCAGGCAATGTAGTGAGACCTCATCTCTACAAAAAAAACAAATTAGGCGGGGTGCGGTGGCTCACGCCTATAATCCCAATACTTTGGGAAGTGGAGGCAGGCAGATGACCTGAGGTCAGTAGTTCGAGACCAGCCTGGGCAACATGGTGAAACCCCGTCTCTACTAAAAATACAAAAATTAGCTGGGGGTGGTGGTGGGCGCCTGTAATCCCAGCTACTTGGGAGGCTGAGGCAGGAGAATTGCTTGAACCGGGGAGGCGGGGTTGCAGTGAGCTGAGATCGTGCCATTGCACTCTAGCCTGGGCAACAAAAGCAAAACTCCATCTCAAAAAAAATAAAATAGCTGGGCATGGTGGTACACACCTGTGGTCCCAGGTACTCAGGAGGATCGCTTGAGCCCAGGACATCAAGGCTGTGCAGTGAGCTGTGATCTGGGCGACAGAGTGACACCCTGTCTCAAAAGGGAAACTCGAGGGGCTCTGCTTTGTGTGCTTGGTGACAGTGTTCTCAAGCCAGTTCTGCTCGAGAGCCGGCAGCTCTCAGGACCCCACGGCTCCAGGCCAGGGCTCCTTCCCTAGAATGTGCTCTGTCTCAGGAATCCTCTTTCAAGGGATCTGTGATGGATCTAGGTCAGGGAATGTCCCCCCTGTCTCTGGCAAGCCAGGCTCCCCTTGGCCAGCCAGGTCTCATCTGACACGTTTTCTTTTCCTGCCCCCACAGGCCTTAGCAGTAGGAGGACTAGGCTCCATTATAAGAGTTCTTACAGCAAGAAAGACTGTTTAAAAAAAAATAAAAAGACTCATGTTACCTTGAGAAGAATTCTGGATGCCCAGGCTGGTGAAGAAGGGATTGACAATGGACCATCTTCCTAGGAACTCCCAAGTAAACTATTTCAGGACATGTATCTGCTGAAATGTATTTTATTTTCAAGGTGGAGGGAAAAATCGTCTATTTCCTAAATCCTGTTTAGGATCTGATAGTCTATGCCTTTGTCTCCGAGTACTGCAGAACTGACATTTTGACGATCTACCAGAGTGGCAGCTGGCGTTGGTCCGGTGCACCTGTGTGCACTGGGGGAGGGATGGTTTGGGCAGGTGCAGATCCAAGGGCTGTGGTAAACGGGAGAGCTTGTGTTTTTGAAGTGGAAAAAAACCCAAGAGTTTGTACAGACATCCCGTCTTCCCAGAGAAGGTGGACACTCTTGGGCTCATTGTAAAGTGCCTGCTGCATCAATAAAGCTCTTGGCTTATTAGTATATACATTGCGGTGTGTTTCATATATGTAAAAAAATGGTAATGAATGGGATGGTAATGAATGAGAGTTCAGTTGTTCCGGAAACCCGACGTAGGAGGAGTAGACCTGTGCCCCTGTTGAGTCACCCCTAGGAGCGAGCATGGCAATCCACAGGCCCTCTGCCACAGGACGCCAGCCTTGGCCTCAGAGCCGCTGGCTGCTGCAGAGAGGTGTTTGCTGAATGAACTATTTATTGTTTCTTACTCCTTTGATTTGTATGTAATTAACTTTGGAGCTTATTTAATAAAGTGCCAAACATTTAATAATTGATCTAGGCTTTAGAAGTCTTCAGTTTGTGGGATTGCACTTGGAATCTTTTGAGGGTGGGGCCTCCGATGTGCCTGGTCACGTTTCCTGATGC
>NW_020265902.1:0-1802 GCF_003255815.1 Theropithecus gelada | reverse complement strand
AGCCGTCGGTGTGGTGAGGATGACAGTATGAGGTGCTTTCCAAGCAGAAGTGAGTCCTTCTTTCTGGAACTTTTTAACAAACACCAGGTCACCAGGCTGGAACAAGTGGCAGGGCCCTTTCTAGTCAGGAACTGGATTGGGATGAGCTCCCCGGATACGTGGCTGGATGATATCTATTACTTGTTGGAGAGACTGCAGGTACTGTAATAAATTAGCTTGTGATATTTCTGCTAACTGGGTATCCCTTAGCTTAGACAAGGTAGGCGGCGCCATCCCTTACATGATTTCAAAAGGTGAAAACCTAGCCCGGTAAGGAGTGCATCTTACTCTAAGAAGGGCTGAAGAGTCAGGCACAGTGGCTCAAGCCTGTAATCCCAGCACTTTGGGAGGCCGAGACGGGCGGATCACGAGGTCAGGAGATCGAGATCATCCTGGCTAACACAGTGAAACCCCGTCTCTACTAAAAAATATTAAAAAATAGCTGGGCGAGGTGGCGGGCGCCTGTAGTCCCAGCTACTCGGGAGGCTAAGGCAGGAGAATGGCGCAAACCCGGGAGGCGGAGCTTGCAGTGAGCTGAGATCCCGCCACTGCACTCCAGCCTGGGCGACAGCGCGAGACTCCGTCACAAAAAAAAAAAAAGAAGGGCTGAAGAAAGGAGTCTTACCCAATTCTCACTGGTCTCTAAGATCAATTTTGTAAGAGTACTTTTTAGGGTGCGGTTCATGCGTTCTACCTGCCTAGAACCCTGGGGTCGATAGGCACAATGGAGCTTCCATTGAATGTTTAATGCCTTACTGACTGACTGAGCTATGGATGACGTGAAGGCTGGTCCATTATCAGACCCTATGGCAGCAGGCAGCCTATGTCAAGGGATGATTTCATTGAGTAAAAACTTAACTACCATGGTGGCAATCTCATTTTTGGTGGTAAACGCCTCAGTCTATCCAGAAAAAGTGTCTACTAGTACCAGAAAGTATTTGTACCTAGCCCGGCATGGTTTTATTTCTGTAAAGTCAATTTCCCACCTTTCTCCTCGGAGGCGGTGGCTTGAGCTGGATTTAGGACCTTGCTTGGCGTTTACCTGAGCACAAGCCGTACACCGGAGAGCTGCTTGGTTCACTAAGCTCTGAAGGTGGGGGATCTTGAAACGGCCCCTTAGGAGCTGGGCCCGTTTTACTCCTCCTAAATGGGTGGTAGAGTGTAGGCGACCAATTAAGGTTTCCCTGAGAGGTCAGGGTGTGAAGATTCAGGAATCAGGAGGAATCCACCAACCTTCCTGATTTTTACTGGCCTGGAGATCCGAAGCCAGTTTTACTTCCTCTGCTGAGTATACTGGATGATCTGGCAAGTCTGGCTGTGGAAAGGACATCGCAAGCAGTAAGGTTAGAGGCACGACTGGAAGCCATGCTGCCTCCTGGGCTGCAGAGTCTGCCTCTGGTTACCATGGGCAACGTGTCCTTTGCAGTGAATTACAACCACCTGCAGAGGGAGCCATCTGGCTTCAAGCAGGGCTAGAATTTCTTCTTTGTTTTCGGTAGTCTTTCCTGCTGAGGTGAGTAGCCCACGCTCTTGATAGATGGCTCCGTGTACATGCACAGTAGCGAAGGCATACCTACTGTCAGTGTAAATGTCAGTACGTGTGTCCTTGCCCCATCGGAGAGCCCGTGTGAGGGCAACCAACTCAGCTCTCTGAGCTGGGGTGCCAGCTGGTAGAGCTTGGGCCCACAGAATATCCGTCTCCACAGTGATGGCCGCACCAGGCTTTCTTTTTTTTTTTTTTTTTTTTTTTTTTTTTTTTTTTT
>NW_020265901.1:1077-1802 GCF_003255815.1 Theropithecus gelada | reverse complement strand
CCAGATTTCATCTGAAGATATTTCCTTTTTCACCATAGCCCTATATGAGCCTCCAAATATCCCTTTGCCAATTCCACCAGAACTGTCTTAGCGAAAGGCTTCTTGAGGGGAAAGCTGTAACTCTGTGAGATGATTTCACAGAACACAAAGAAGTTTCTCAGAAAGCTCCTTTCTCTTTGTTATCGGAGGATATTTCCTTTGGCCCTATAATCTTCAAAGGGATCCGAAATATCTGTTCTCAGATTCCACAGAAATAAGGCCAGCAAAGAGATCGACGAAATACAGGTGGAAATCTGTGAGATGAATTAAGAGAACACTAAGCATATTCTCAGAAAGCTTCTTTCCAGATTCCATCTGAGGATATTTCCTTTTTCACCATAGCCCTCTATGGGCCTCCAAATATCACTTTGCCAATTCCACAGGAACTGTCTTAGCGAAAGGCTTCTTGAGGGAGAAGTTGTAGCTCTGTGAGATGATTTCACAGAACACAAAGAAGTTTCTCACAAAGCTTCTTTCTCTTTGTTGTCGGAGGATATTTCCTTTGGCCCTATACTTTTCAAAGGGATCCGAAATATCTGTTCTCAGATTCCACAGAAATAAGGCTAGCAAAGAGATCCACGAAATACAGATGTAACTCTGTGAGATGAATTAACATAACACTAAGCAGTTTCTCAGAAAGCTTCTTTCCAGATTTCATATGAGGATATTTCCTTTTTCACCATAGC
>NW_020265901.1:0-1010 GCF_003255815.1 Theropithecus gelada | reverse complement strand
CACTTTGCCAATTCCAGGAGAACTGTCTTACTGAAAGGCTTCTTGAGGGGAAAGCTGTAACTCTGTGAGATGATTTCACAGAATACAAAGAAGTTTCTCAGAAAGCTTCTTTCTCTTTGTTATCGGAGGATAATTCCTTTGGCCCTATACTCTTCAAAGTTATCTGAAATATCTGTTCTCAGATTCCAGAGACATAAGGCTACCAAGGAGATGCACGAAATACAGATGTAACTCGGTGAGATGAATTAACAGAACACTAAGCAGTTTCTCAGAAAGCTTCTTTCCAGATTTCATATGAGGATATTTCCTTTTTCACCATAGCCCTCTATGGGCTTCCAAATATCCCTTTGCCAATTCCACCAGAACTGTCTTAGCGAAAGGCTTCTTCCGGGGAAAGCTGTAACTCTGTGAGATGATTTCACAGAACACAAAGTAGTTTCTGAGAAAGCTTCTTTCTCTTTGTTATCGGAGCATATTTCCTTTGGTCCTATATTCTTCAAAGGGATCCGAAATATCTGTTCTCTGATTCCATAGAAATAAGGCTAGCAAAGAGATCCACGAAATACAGATGTAACTCTGTGAGATGAATTAACAGAACACTAAGCAGTTTCTCAGAAAGCTACTTTCCAGATTCCATCTGAGGATATTTCCTTTTTCACCATAGCCCTCTAAGGGCTTCCAAATATCACTTTGCCAATTCCACAAGAACTGCCTTAGCGAAAGGCTTCTTGAGGGGAAAGCTGTAACTCTGTGAGATGAATTCACGGAACACAAAGAAGTTTCTCACAAAGCTTCTTTCTCTTTGTTGTCGGGGGATATTTCCTTTGGCCCTATAGTCTTCAAAGTTATCTGAAATATCTATTCTCAGATTCCACAGAAATAAGGCTGGAAAAGGGATGCACGAAATACAGATGTAACTCTGGGAGATGAATTAAAAGAACACTAAGCAGTTTCTCAGAAAGCTTCATTCCAGATTTCATCTGAGGATATTTCCTTTTTCACCATAGCCC
>NW_020265900.1:0-1802 GCF_003255815.1 Theropithecus gelada | reverse complement strand
TTCCATTATCACTTTGCCAACTCCACAAGAATTGTCTTAGCGAAAGGCTTCTTGAGGGGAAAGCTGTAACTCTGTGAGATGATTTCACAGAACAGAAAGAAGTTTCTCAGAAAGCTTCTTTCTCTTTGTTATCGGAGGATATTTCCTTTGGCCGTATAGTCTTCAAAGGGATCCGAAATATCTGTCTCAGATTCCTCAGAAATAAGGCTAGCAAAGAGATCCACGAAATACAGATGTAACTCTGGGAGATGAATTAACAGAACACTCAGCAGTTTCTCAGAAAGCTTCTTTCCAGATTTCATCTGAGGATATTTCCTTTTTCACCATCGCCCTCTATGGCCTTCCAAATATCACTTTGCCATCTCCACAAGAACTGTCTTAGCGAAAGGCTTCTTGAGCGGAAAGCTGTAGCTCTGTGAGATGATATCACAGAACACAAAGAAGTTTCTCAGAAAGCTTCTTTCTCTTTGTTATCGGAGGATATTTCCTTTGGCTCTATAGTCTTGTAAGGGATCCGAAATATCTGTTCTCAGATTCCACAGAAATAAGGCTAGCAAAGAGATCCATGAAATACAGATGTAACTCTGTGACATGAATGTACAGAACACTGAGCAGTTTCTCGGAAAGCTTCTTTCCAGATTTCATCTGAGGATATTTCCTTTTTCACCATAGCCCTCTAGGGACTTCCATTATCACTTTGCCAACTCCACAAGAATTGTCTTAGCGAAAGGCTTCTTGAGGGGAAAGCTGTAACTCTGTGAGATGATTTCACAGAACAGAAAGAAGTTTCTCAGAAAGCTTCTTTCTCTTTGTTATCGGAGGATATTTCCTTTGGCCGTATAGTCTTCAAAGGGATCCGAAATATCTGTCTCAGATTCCTCAGAAATAAGGCTAGCAATGAGATCCGCGAAATACAGATGTAACTCTGGGAGATGAATTAATAGAACACTCAGCAGTTTCTCAGAAAGCTTCTTTCCAGATTTCACCTGACGATATTTCCTTTTTCACCATAGCCCTCTAGGGGCTTCCAAATATCACTTTGCCAACTCCACATGAACTGTCTTAGCGAAAGGCTTCTTGAGGGGAAAGCTGTAACTCTGTGAGATGATTTCACAGAACACAGAGAAGGTTCTCAGAAAGCTCCTTCCTCTTTGTTCTCGCAGGATATTTCCTTTGGACCTATAGTCTTCAAAGGGATCCGAAATATCTGTTCTCAGATTCCACAGAAATAAGGCTAGCAAAGAGATCCACGAAATACAGATGTAACTCTGTGAGATGAATTAACAGAACACTCAGCAGTTTCTCAGAAAGCTTCTTTCCACATTTCATCTGAGGATATTTCCTTTTTCACCATAGCCCTCTAAGCGCTTCCAAATATCACTTTGCCAATTCCACAAGAATTGTCTTAGCGAAAGGCTTCTNNGAAATCCAGATGTAACTCTGTGAGATGAATTAACAGAACACTCAGCAGTTTCTCAGAAAGTTTCTTTCCAGATTTCATCTGAGGATATTTCCTTTTTCAACATCGCCCTCTATGGGCTTCCAAACATCACTTTTCCAATTCCACAAGAACTGTCTTAGCGAAAGGCTTCTTGAGGGGAAAGCTGTAACTCTGTGAGATGAGTTCACAGAACACAAAGAAGTTTCTCAGAAAGCTTCTTTCTCTTTGTTATCGGAGGATATTTCCTTTGGCCGTATAGTCTACTAAGGGATCCGAAATATCTGTTCTCAGATTCCACAGAAATAAGGCTAGCAAAGAGATCCACGAAGTACAGATGTAACTCTGTGTGATGAATTAACAG
>NW_020265899.1:0-1803 GCF_003255815.1 Theropithecus gelada | reverse complement strand
TAGAGGGCTATTGTGAAAAAGGAAATATCCTCAGATGAAATCTCGAAAGAAGCTTTCTGAGAAACTGCTTAGTGTTCTGTTAATTCATCTCACAGAGTTACATCTCTGTTTCGTGTATCTCTTTGCTAGCCTCATTGTGTGGAATCTGAGAACAGATATTTCGGATCCCTCTGAAGACTATAGGGCCAAAGGAAATATCCTCCGATAACAAAGAAAAAGAAGCTTTCTGAGAAACTTCTTTGTGTTCCGTGGAATCATCTCACAGAGTTACAGCTTTCCCCTCCAAAAGCCTTTCGCTAAGAAAGTTCTTGTGGAATTGGCAAAGTGATATTTGGATGCCCATAGAGGGCTATGGTGAAGAAAGAAATATCCTCAGATGAAATCTGGAAGGAAGCTTTCTGAGAAACTGCTTAGTGTTCTGTTAATTCATCTCACAGAGTTACATCTGTGTTTCGTATCTCTCTTTGCTAACCTTATTTCTGTGGAATCTGAGAACAGATAATTCGGATGCCTTTGAAGACTATAGGGCCAAAGGAAATATCCTCGCATAACAAAGAGAAAGAAGCTTTCTGAGAAACATCTTTGTCTTCTGTGAAATCTTCTCACAGAGTTACAGCTTTCCACGAAAGAAGCCTTTCGCTAAGTCAGTTCTTGTGGAATTGGCAAAGTGCTATTTGGAAGCCCATAGAGGGCTATGGTGAAAAAGGAAATATCCTCAGATGAAATCTGGAAAGAAGCTTTCTTAGAAACTGCTTAGTGTTCTGTTAATTCATCTCACAGAGTTACTTCTGTATTTCGTGGATCTCCTTGCTAGCCTTATTTCTGTGGAATCTGAGAATAGATAATTCGGATCCCTTTGAATCATATAGGGCCAAAGGAAATATCCTCCCATAACAAAGAGAAAGAAGCTTTCTGAGAAACATCTTTGTGTTCTGTGAAATCATCTCACAGAGTTACAGCTTTCCCCTCAAGAAGTCTTTCGCTAAGACCGTTCTTGTGGAATTGGCAAAGTGCTATTTGGAAGCCAATAGAGGGCTATGGTGAAGAAGGAAATATCCTCAGATGAAATCTGGAAGGAAACTTTCTGAGAAACTGCTCAGTGTTCTGTTTATTCATCTCACAGAGTTACATTTCTGTTTCGTGGATCTCTTTGCTAGCCTTATTTCTGCGGAATCTGAGAACAGGTATTTGGGATCCCTTTGAAGACTATATTGCCAAAGGAAATATCCTCCGATAACAAAGAGAAAGAAGCTTTCTGAGAAACTGCTTAGTGTTCTCTTAATTCATCTCACAGCGTTACTTCTGTATTTCGTGGATCTCTTTGCTAGCCTTATTTCTGTGGAATCTGAGAAGAGATAATTCGGATCCCTTTGAATAATATAGGGCCAAAGGAAATATCCACCAATAACAAAGAGAAAGAAGCTTTCTGAGAAACATCTTTGTGTTCTGTGAAATCATCTCACAGAGTTACAGCTTTCCCCTCAAGAAGTCTTTCGCTAAGNAAAGAGAAAGAAGCTTTCTGAGAAACATCTTTGTGTTCTGTGAAATCATCTCACAGAGTTACAGCTTTCCCCTCAAGAAGTCCTTCGCTAAGACCGTTCTTGTGAAATTGGCAAAGTGCTATTTGGAAGCCAATAGAGGGCTATGGTGAAGAAGGAAATATCCTCAGATGAAATCTGGAAGGAAACTTTCTGAGAAACTGCTCAGTGTTCTGTTTATTCATCTCACAGAGTTACATTTCTGTTTCGTGGATCTTTTGCTAGCCTTATTTCTGTGGAATCTGAGAACAGGTATTTGGGATCC
>NW_020265898.1:1163-1802 GCF_003255815.1 Theropithecus gelada | reverse complement strand
CTTTCGCTAAGACAGTTCTTGTGGAATTGGCAAAGTGATATTAGGAAACCCAGAGAGGGCTATGGTGAAAAAGGAAATATCCTCGGATAGAATCTTGAAAGAAGCTTTCTGAGAAACTACTTAGTGTTCTGTTAATTCATCTCACAGAGTTACATCTTTATTTCGTGGATCTCTTTGCTAGCCTTATTTCTGTGGAATCTGAGAACAGATATTTCGGATCCCTTTGAAGACTATAGGGCCAAAGGAAATATCCTCCGATAATAAAGAGAAAGAGGCTTTCTGAGAAAGTTCTTTCTGTTCTGTGAAATCATCTCACAGAGTTACAGCTTTACCCTCAAAAAACCTTTCGCTAAGACAGTTCTTGTGGTATTTGTAAAGTGATACTTGGAAGCCCATAGAGGGATATGGTGAAAAAGGAAATATCCTCGGATGAAATCTGGAAAGAAGCTTTCTGAGAAACTGCTCTGTGTTCTGTTAATTCATCTAACAGTGTTACATCTTTATTTCGTGGATCTCTTTGCTAGCCTCATTTCTGTTTAATCTGAAAACAGATATTTCGGATCCTTTTGAAGATTATAGGGCCAAAGTAAATATCCTCCGATAACAAAGAGAAAGATGCTTTCTGAGAAACTTCTTTGT
>NW_020265898.1:0-1067 GCF_003255815.1 Theropithecus gelada | reverse complement strand
TCAGATGAAATCTGGAAAGAACCTTTCTGAGAAACTGCTTAGTGTTCTGTTATTTCATCTCACAGAGTTACATCTGTATTTCGTGGATATCTTTGCTAGCCTTATTTCTGTGGAATCTGAGAACAGATATTTCGGATCCCTTTGAAGACTATAGGGCCAAAGGAAATATCCTCCGATAACAAAGAGAAAGAGGCTTTCTGAGAAACTTCTTTGTGTTCTGTGAAATCATCTCACAGAGTTGCAGCTTTCCCCTCAAGAAGACTTTCGCTAAGACAGTTCTTGTGGAATTGGCAAAGTGATATTTGGAAGCCCATAGAGGTCTATGGTGAAAAAGGAAATATCCTCGGATGAAATCTGGAAAGAAGCTTTCTGAGAAACTGCTTAGTGTTCTGTTAATTCATCTCACAGAGTTACATCTGAATTTCGTGGATCTCTTTGCTAGCCTTATTTCTGTGGAATCTGAGAACAGATATTTCGGATCCTTTTGAAAGCTATAGGGCCAAAGGAAATATTCTCTGATAACAAATAGAAAGACGCTTTCTGAGAAATTTCTTTGTGTTCTGTGAAATCATCTCACAGAGTTACAGCTTTCCCCTCAGGAATCCTTTCGCTAAGACAGTTCTTGTGGAATTGGCAAAGTGATATTAGGAAGCCCTTAGAGGGCTATGGTGAAAAAGGAAATATCCTCGGATGAAATCTGGAAAGAAGCTTTCTGAGAAACTGCTTAGTGTTCTGTTAATTCATCTCAGAGAGTTACATCTGTATTTCGTGGATCTCTTTGCTGGCCTTATTTCTTTGGAATCTGAGAACAGATATTTCAGATCCCTTTGAAGACTATAGGGCCAAAGGAAATATCATCCGATAACAAAGAGAAAGAGGCTTTCTGACAAACTTCTTTGTGTTCTGTGAAATCATCTCACAGAGTTACAGCTTTCCCCTCAAGAAGCCTTTCGCTAAGACAGTTCTTGTGGAATTTGTAAAGTGATACTTGGAAGCCCAAAGAGGGCTATGGTGAAAAAGGAAATATCCTCAGTTGAAATCTGGAAAGAAGCTTTCTGAGAAACTGC
>NW_020265897.1:680-2396 GCF_003255815.1 Theropithecus gelada | reverse complement strand
TGTCGTGAGGCCGGGGCTGGGCCCGCGGCCGCAGCCGGGAGCAGGAGGAGCTGAGCTTGGACGGGAGGCCGGGAGGCCGCAACTGGGCCTGGAGGGGCCGGCCTGAGGAAGTTCGGGGCCTGGAGAACCCAGCGAAAAGCACAGGCTGGGCCTGGAAAGGCCGTTCCCCGTGACGAATGAGTCGGGCCTAACGAGGCCACTGGGAGGCAGGAGCGGGGCCCGGCGGAGCTGCCGAAAGGCAGGAGGAGCTCTGGCCTGGGGAGGCCGCAGTCAGGCGAGAGCTGGGCGTGGAGAGTCCGCTGGGAGGCAGAGGCTGGGCCTGTGCAGGCCTTCGGGAGGCAGGAGGCTGGGCCTGGCGAGGCCGACTGGAGGTCAAGTCCTGGGCCTGAGGAGGCCGCCCAGAGGCGTGAGCGGGGCTGGGCCTCAAGAGGCCAGTGGCAGGCAGGAGGAGCTGGGCCTGGAGAGGCTGACCTGAGGAAGTCTGGCAGCTGGGGAGGCCGCGGAGAGGCAGGAGCTGGGCCGGCGGAGGCCGACTGGGCGACGAGTTGGGCCCGCAGGGGCCGCCGGGAGCAGGAGCGAGCCCTGGAGAGGCCGAGACTCGAGGCCAGCGTGGGCCTGCAGAGGCCGCCGGCAGGAGGAGCTGGGCCTGGAGAGGCTGGCTGGAGGAAGTCTGGGGCGTGGAGACGCCGTCGGAGGGCAGGAGCCGGGCCCGGAGAGGCCACCGTGGGGCCCGGCTTCAGGACGTTTGGGGCCTACAAAGGCCGCGGAGCGGGAGCTGGGCCGGAGCCGAGTCCAAAGAGGTTGTCGTGAGGCCGGGGCTGGGCCCGCGGCCGCAGCCGGGAGCAGGAGGAGCTGGGCCTGGACGGGAGGCCGGGATGCCGCAACTGGGCCTGGAGGGGCCGGCATGAGGATGTTCGGGGCCTGGAGAGGCCGCCAAAAGGCACAGGCTGGGCCTGGAAAGGCCGTTCCCCGTGACGAATGAGCCGGGCCTAACGAGGCCACTGGGAGGCAGGAGCGGGGCCCGGCGGAGCTGCCGAAAGGCAGGAGGAGCTCTGGCCTGGGGAGGCCCCAGTCAGGCGAGAACTGGGCGTGGAGAGTCCGCTGGGAGGCAGAGGCTGGGCCTGTGCAGGCCTTCGGGAGGCAGGAGGCTGGGCCTGGCGAGGCCGACTAGAGGTCAAGTCCTGGGCCTGAGGAGGCCGCCCAGAGGCGTGAGCGGGGCTGGGCCTCAAGAGGTCAGTGGCAGGCAGGAAAAGCTGGGCCTGGAGAGGCTGACCTGAGGAAGTCTGGCAGCTGGGGATGCCGCGGAGAGGCAGGAGCTGGGCCGGCGCAGGCCGACTGGGCGACGAGTTGGGCCCGCAGGGGCCGCCGGGAGCAGGAGCGAGCCCTGGAGAGGCCGAGACTCAAGGCCAGCATGGCCCTGCAGAGGCCGCCGGCAGGAGGAGCTGGGCCTGGAGAGGCTGGCTGGAGGAAGTCTGGGGCGTGGAGACGCCGTCGGAGGGCAGGAGCCGGGCCGGAGAGGCCACCGTGGGGCCCGGCTTCAGGACGTTTGGGGGCTACAAAGGCCGCGGAGCGGCAGCTGGGCCGGAGCCGAGTCCAAAGAGGTTGTCGTGAGGCCGGGGCTGGGCCCGCGGCCGCAGCTGGGAGCAGGAGGAGCTGGGCTTTGAGGGGAGGCCGGGAGGCCGCAACGGGGCCAGGAGGGGCCGGCCTGAGGAAGTT
>NW_020265897.1:0-652 GCF_003255815.1 Theropithecus gelada | reverse complement strand
AGAGGTTGTCGTGAGGCCGGGGCTGGGCCCGCGGCCGCAGCTGGGAGCAGGAGGAGCTGGGCTTTGAGGGGAGGCCGGGAGGCCGCAACGGGGCCAGGAGGGGCCGGCCTGAGGAAGTTTGGGGCCTGGAGAGGCCGCAAAAAGGCACAGGCTGGGCCTGGAAAGGACGTTCCCCGTGACGAATGAGCCGGGCCTAACGAGGCCACTGGGAGGCAGGAGCGGGGCCCGGCGGAGCTGCCGAAAGGCAGGAGGAGCTCTGGCCTGGGGAGGCCGCAGTCAGGCCAGAGCTGGGCGTGGAGAGTCTCCTGGGAGGCAGAGGCTGGGCCTGTGCAGCCCTTCGGGCGGCAGGACGCTGGGCCTGGCGAGGCAGACTGGAGGTCAAGTCCTGGGCCTGAGGAGGCCGCCCAGAGGCGTGAGCGGGGCTGGGCCTCAAGAGGCCAGTGGCAGGCAGGAGGAGCTGGGCCTGGAGAGGCTGACCTGAGGAAGTCTGGCAGCTGGGGAGACCGCGGAGAGGCAGGAGCTGGGCCGGCGGAGGCCGACTGGGCGACGAGTTGGGCCCGCAGGGGCCGCCGGGAGCAGGAGCGAGCCCTGGAGAGGCCGAGACTCGAGGTCAGTGTGGGCCTGCAGAGGCCGCCGGCAGGAGGAGCTGGGC
>NW_020265896.1:0-1804 GCF_003255815.1 Theropithecus gelada | reverse complement strand
TCAGATTCCACAGAAATAACGCTAGGAAATTGATCCACGAAATACAGATGTAACTCTATGAGATGAATTTACAGATCACTAAGCAGTTTCTCAGAAAGCTTCTTTCCGGATTTCATATGAGGATATTGCCTTTTACCCCATAGCCCTCTATGGGCTTCCAAATATCACTTTGCCAGTTCCACAAGAACTGTCTTAGCGAAAGGCTCCTTGACGGGAAAGCTGTAACTCTGAGAGATGATTTCACAGAACACAAAGAAGTTTCTCAGAAAGCTCCTTTCTCTTTGTTATCGGAGGATATTTCCTTTGGCACTGTAGTCTTCAAAGAAAGGGATACGAAATATCTGTTGTCAGATTCCACAGAGATAAGGCTAGCAAAGAGATCCACGAAATACAGATGTAACTCTGTGAGATGAATTAACAGAACACTAAGCAGTTTCTCAGAAAGCTTCTTTCCAGATTTCATCGGAGGATATTTCCTTTTTCATCATAGCCCTCTATGGGCTTCCAAATATCACTTTGCCATTCCACAAGACCTGTCTTAGTGAAAGGCTTCTTGAGGGGAAAGCTGTAACTCTGTGAGATGATTACACAGAACCCAAAGAAGTTTCTCAGTAACCTTCTTTCTCTTTTTTATCGGAAGATATTTCCTTTGGCCCTACAGTCTTCATGAAAGGTATCCGGAATATCTGCTCTCAGATACCACAGAAATAAGGCTAGCCAAGAGATCCAAGAAATACAGATGTAACTCTGTGAGTAGAAGTGACACATCACAGAGCAGTTTCTCAGTATGCTTCTTTCCAGATTTCATCTGGGGATATCACCATTTTCACCATAGCCCTCTATGGGTTTCCAAATATCATTTTGCCAATTCCACAAGAACTGTCTTAGCGAAAGGCTTCTTGAGGGGAAAGCTGTAACTCCGTGAGATGATTTCACAGAACACAAAGAGGTTTCTCAGAAAGCTCTTTTCTCTTTGTTATCGGAGGATATTTCCTTTGGCCCTGTAGTCTTCAAAGAAAGGGATCCGAAATATCTGTTTTCAGATTCCACCGAAATAAGGCTAGGAAAGTGATCCACGAAACACAGATGTGACTCTGTGAGATGAATTAAGAGAACACTAAGCAGTTTCTCAGAAAGCTTCTTTCCATATTTCATCTGAGGATATTTCCTTTTTCACCAAAGCCCTCTATGGGCTTCCAAATATCACTTTGCCAATTCCACAAGAACTGTCTTAGCGAAAGTCTTCTTGAGGGGAAAGCTGTAACTCTGTGAGATGATTTCACAGAACACAAAGAAGTTTCTCAGAATCTTCTTTCTCTTTTTATCGGAGGATATTTCCTTTGCCCGTATAACTTAAAATAAAGGTATCCGAAATATCTTTTCTCATATACCACAGAAATAAGGCTAGCAAAGAGATCCACGAAATGGAGATATACCTCTGTGAGATGATTTAACAGAACACTAAGCAGTTTCTCAGAAAGCTTCTTTCCAGGTTTCTTCTGAGGATATTTCCTTTTCCACCGTAGCCATCTATGGGTTACCAAATATCACTTTNAATACAGATGTAACTCCGTGAGATGAATTAACAGAACACTAAGCAGTTTCTCAGAAAGCTTCTTTCCAGATTTCGTCTGAGGATATTTCCTTTTTCGACATAGCCCTCTATGGGCTTCCAAATATCAGTTTCCCAATTCCACAAGAACTCTCTTAGCGAAACGCCTCTTCAAGGGAAAGCTGTAACTCTGTGAGATGATTTCACAGAACACAAAGCAGTTTCTCAGAAAGCTTCTTTCTCTTTGTTATC
>NW_020265895.1:0-1804 GCF_003255815.1 Theropithecus gelada | reverse complement strand
AGCTTTCTGAGAAACTGCTCTGTGATGTGTGACTTCCACTCACAGAGTTACATCTGTATTTCTTGGATCTCTTTGCTAGCCTTATTTCTGTTCAATCTGAGAACAGATAATTTGGATCCCTTTGAAGACCATAGGGCCAAAGGAAATGTCTACCGATAGCAAAGAGAAAGAAGCTTTCTGAGAAACTTCTTTGTGTTCTGTGAAATCATCTCACAGAGTTACAGCTTTCCCCTCAAGAAGCTTTTCGCTAAGACAGTTCTTGTGGAATTGGCAAAGTGATATTTGGAAGCCCATAAAGGGCTCTGGTGAAAAAGGAAATATCCTCAGATGAAATCTGGAAAGAAGCTTTCTCAGAAACTGCTTAGTGGTCTGTTAATTCATCTCACAGAGTTACATCTGTATTTCGTGGATCTCTTTCCTAGCTTTCTTTCTGTGGAATCTGAGAACAGATACTTCGGATCCCTTTGAAGACTATAGGGCCAAAGGAAATATCCTCCAATAACAAAGAGAAAGAAGCTTTTTGAATAAATTCTTTGTGTCCTGTGAAATCATCTCACAGAGTTACAGCTTTCCCCTCAAGAAGCCTTTCGCTAAGACAGTTCTTGTGGAATTGCCAAAGTGATATTTGGAAGCCCATAGAGGGCTACGGTGAGAAAGGAAATATCCTCAGATGAAATCTGGAAAAGAGTTCTCTGAGAAACTGCTCTGTGATGTGTGACTTTCACTCACACAGTTTCATCTGTATTTCATGGATCTCTTTGTTTGCCTTAATTCTGTGGAATCTGAGAATAGATATTTCGGATCCCTTTACAGACTATAGGTCCAAAGGAAATAACCTCCGATAACAAAGAGAAAGAAGCTTACTGAGAAACTTCTTTGTGTTCTGTGAAATATTCTCACAGAGTTACAGCTTTACCGTCAAGAAGCCTTTCACTAAGACAGTTCTTGTGGAATTGGCAAAGTGATATTTGGAAGCCCATAGAGGGCTACGGTGAAAAAGGAAATATCCTCAGATGAAATCTGGAAAGAAGCTTTCTGAGAAACTGCTTAGTGTTCCGTTAATTCATCTCACAGAGTTACATCTGTATTTCGTGGATCTCTTTGCTAATCTTATTTCTGTTTAATCTGAGAACAGATATTTCGGATCCCTTTGAAGACTATAGGAACAAAGGAAATATCCTCCGATAAAAAAGAGAAAGAAGCTTTCTGTGAAACTTCTTTGTGTTCTGTGAAATCATCTCACAGAGTTACATCTTTCCCCTCAAGAAGGCTTTCGCTAAGACAGTTCTTGTGGAATTGGCAAAGTGATATTTGGAAACCCATATNTTTGGAAGCCCATAGAGGGCTACGGTGAAAAAGGAAATATCCTCAGATGAAATCTGGAAAGAAGCTTTCTGAGAAACTGCTTAGTGTTCCGTTAATTCATCTCAGAGAGTTACATCTGTATTTCGTGGATCTCTTTGCTAATCTTATTTCTGTTTAATCTGAGAACAGATATTTCGGATCCCTTTGAAGACTATAGGAACAAAGGAAATATCCTCCGATAAAAAAGAGAAAGAAGCTTTCTGTGAAACTTCTTTGTGTTCTGTGAAATCATCTCACAGAGTTACATCTTTCCCCTCAAGAAGGCTTTCGCTAAGACAGTTCTTGTGGAATTGGCAAAGTGATATTTGGAAACCCATAGTGGGCTATGGTGAGGAAGGAAATATCCTCAGATGAAATCTGGAAAGAAGCTTTCTGAGAAACTGCTCTGTGAGGTGTGATTTCCACTCAAAGAGTTACATCTGTATTTCGTGGATCTCTT
>NW_020265894.1:0-1804 GCF_003255815.1 Theropithecus gelada | reverse complement strand
AACTCTATGAGATGATTTCACAGAACACAAAGAAGTTTCTCAGAAAGCTTCTTTCTCTTTTTTATGGGAGGATATTTCCTTTGGCCCTGTAGTCTTCAAAGGGATCCGAAATATCTGTTCTCATATTCCACAGAAATAAGGCTAGCAAAGAGATCCACGAAATACCGATGTAACTCTGTGAGATGAATTAACAGAAAACTAAGCAGTTTCTAAGAAAGCTTCTTTCCAGATTTCATCTGAGGATATTTCCATTTTCACCATAGCGCTCTATGGGCTTCCAAATATCACTTTGCCAGTTCCACAAGAACTGCCTTAGCGAAAGGCTTCTTCAGGGGAAAGCTGTAGCTCTGCGAGATGATTTCACAGAACACAAAGAAGTTCTCAAAAAGCTTCTTTCTCTTTGTTATCGGAGGATATTTCCTTTGGCCTTATATTCTTCAAAGGGATCCGAAATATCTCTTCTCAGATTCCACAGACATAAGGCTAGCAAAGAGATCCACGAAACACAGATGTAACTCTGTGAGATGAATTAACAGAACACTCAGCAGTTTCTCAGAAAGCTTCTTTCCAGATTTCATCTGATGATATTTCCTTTTTCAGCGTAGCCCTCTATGGGCTTCCAAATATCACTTTGCCAATTCCACAAGAACTGTCTTAGCGAAAGGCTTCTTGAGGGGAAAGCTGTAACTCTGTGAGATGATTTCACAGAATACAAAGAAGTTTTTCAAAAAGCTTCTTTCTCTTTGTTATCGGAGGATATTTCCTTTGGCCCTATAGTCGTCAAAGGGATCTGAAATATCTGTTCTCAGATTACAAAGAAATAAGGCTAGCAAAGAGATCCACGAAATACAGATGTAACTCTGTGAGATAAATTAACAGAACACTAAGCAGTTTCTCAGAAAGCTTCCTTCCAGATTTCATCTGAGGATATTTCCTTTTTCAACATAGCCCTCTATGGGCTTCAAAATATCACTTTGCCATTTCCACAAGAACTGTCTTCGCGAAAGGCTTCTTGAGGGGAAAGCGGTAACTCTGTTAGTTCATTTAACAGAACACAAAGAAGTTTCTCAGAAAGCTTCTTTCTCTTTGTTATGGGAGGATATTTCCTTTGGCCCTACAGTCTTCTAACGGATCCGAAATATGTGTTCTCAGATTCCACAGAAATAAGGCTAGCAAAGAGATCCACGAAACAGAGATGTAACTCTGTGAGTTGAATTAACANAAAGCTTCTTTCCAGATTTCATCTGAGGATATTTCCTTTTTCAACATAGCCCTCTATGGGCTTCAAAATATCACTTTGCCATTTCCACAAGAACTGTCTTCGGGAAAGGCTTCTTGAGGGGAAAGCGGTAACTCTGTGAGTTCATTTAACAGAACACAAAGAAGTTTCTCAGAAAGCTTCTTTCTCTTTGTTATGGGAGGATATTTCCTTTGGCCCTACAGTCTTCTAACGGATCCGAAATATGTGTTCTCAGATTCCACAGAAATAAGGCTAGCAAAGAGATCCACGAAACAGAGATGTAACTCTGTGAGTTGAATTAACAGAACGCTAAGCAGTTTCTCAGAAAGCTTCTTTCCAGATTTCATCTGAGGATATTTCGTTTTTCACCATAGCCCTCTATGGGCTTCCAAATATCACTTTTCCAACTCCACAAGAACTGACTTAGCGAAAGGCTTCTTGAGGGAAAAGCTGTAACTCTGTGAGACGATTTCAGAGAACACAAAGAAGTTTCTCAGAAAGCTTCTTTCTATTTGTAATCGGAGGATTTTTCCTTTGGCCCTCTAGTGTTCAAAGAGATCGGAA
>NW_020265893.1:0-1804 GCF_003255815.1 Theropithecus gelada | reverse complement strand
GGCTTCCAAATATCACTTTGCCAATTCCACAAGAACGGTCTTAGCGAAAGGCTTCTTGAGGGGAAAGCTGTAACTCTGTGAGATGATTTCACAGAACACAAAGAAGTTTCTCAGAAAGCTTCTTTCTCTTTGTTATCGGATGATATTTCCTTTGGCCCTAAATTCTTCAAAGGGATCCGAAATATATGTTCTCACATTCCACAGAAATAAGGCTAGCAAAGAGGTCCACGAAATACAGATGTAACTCTGGGAGATGAATTAACAGAACACTCAACAGTTTCTCAGAAAACTTCTTTCCAGATTTCATCTGAGGATATTTCCTTTTTCACCATAGCACTCTATGGGCTTCCAAGTATCACTTTGCCAATTCCAGAAGAACTGTCTTAGCGAAGGGCTTCTGGAGGGGAAAGCTGTAAATGTGTGAGATGATTTCACAGAACACAAAGAAGTTTCTTAGAAAGCTTCTTTCTCTTTGTTAGGGGAGGATATTTCCTTTGTCCCTATAGTCTTCAAAGGGATCTGAAATATCTGTTCTCAGATTCCACAGAAATAATGCCAGCAAAGAGATCCACGAAATACAGATGTAACTCTGTGAGATGAATTAACAGAACACTAAGCAATTTCTCAGAAGGCTTCTTTCCAGATTTCATCTAAGGATATTTCCTTTTTCACCATAGCCCTCTACGGGCTTCCAAATATCACTTTGCCAATTCCACAAGAACTGTCTTAGCGAAAGGCTTCTTGAGGGGAAAGCTGTAGCTCTGTGAGATGATTTCACAGAACACAAAGAAGTTTCTGAGAATGCTTCTTTCTCTTTGTTATCGAAGGATATTTCCCTTGGCCCTATAGTCTTCAAAGGGATCCGAAATATCTGTTCTCAGATTCCACAGAAATTAGGCTAGGAAAGAGATCCACGAATTACGTAAGTAGCTCTGTGAGATGAATTAACAGAACACTCAGCAGTTTCTCAGAAAGGTTGTTTCCAGATTTCATCTGAGGATATTTCCTTTTTCACCATAGCCCTCTATGGCCTTCCAAATATCACTTTGCCAATTCCACAAGAACTGTCTTAGCGAAAGGCTTCTTGAGTGGAATGCTGTAACTCTGTGAGATGATTTCACAGAACACAAAGAATTTTCTCAGAAAGCTTCTTTCTCTTTGTTATCGGAGGATATTTCCTTCGGCCCTATACTCTTCGAAGGGATAAGAAATACCTGTCCTCAGATTCCACAGAAATAAGGCTAGCAAAGAGATCCACGAAATACACATGTAACTCTGTGAGATGAATTAACAGAACACTCAGGAGTTTCTCAGGAAGCTTCTTTCCAGATTTCATCTGAGGATATTTCCTTTTTCACCATAGCCCGCTACGGGCTTCCAAATATCACTTCTCAAATTCCACAAGAACTGTCTTAGCGAAAGGCTTCTTGAGGGGAAAGCTGTAACTCTGTGAGATGATTTCACAGAACACAAAGAAGTTTCTCTGAAAGCTTCTTTCTGTTTGTTATCATACGATATTTCCTTTGGCCCTATAGTCTTCAAAGGGATCCGAAATATCTGTTCTCAGATTCCACAGAAATAAGGCTAGAAAAGAGATCCACGAAATACAGATGTAACTCTGGGAGATGAATTAACAGAACACTCAGCAGTTTCTCAGGAAGCTTCTTTCCGGATTTCATCTGAGGATATTTCCGTTTTCACCATAGCCCTCTATGGGCTTCCAAATATCACTTTGCCAATTCCACAAGGGCTGTCTTAGCGAAAGGCTTCTTGAGGGGAAAGCTGTAACTCTGTGAGATGCTAT
>NW_020265892.1:0-1804 GCF_003255815.1 Theropithecus gelada | reverse complement strand
TGTTTTGGTTACTGTAGCCTTGTAGTATAGTTTGAAGTCAGGTAGCGCTTTTTTGGTTCCATATGAACTTTAAAGCAGTTTTTTCCAATTTTCTGAAGAAAGTCATTGGTAGCTTAATGGGGATGGCATTGAATCTATAAATTACCTTGGGCACCATGGCCATTTTCACGATATTGATTCTTCTTATCCATGAGCGTGGTATGTTCTTCCACTTGTTTGTGTCTTCTTTTATTTCACTGAGCAGTGGTTTGTAGTTCTCCTTGAAGAGGTCCTTTACATCCCTTGCAAGTTGGATTCCTAGGTATTTTATTCTCTTTGAAGCTATTGTGAATGGAAGTTCATTCATGATTTGGCTCTCTGTTTGTCTGTTACTGGTGTATAAGAATGCTTGTGATTTTTGCACATTGATTTTGTATCCTGAGACTTTGTTGAAGTTGCTTATCAGCTTAAGGAGATTTTGGCCTGAGATGATGGGGTTTTCTAAATATACAATCATGTCATCTGCAAACAGGGACAATTTGACTTCTTCTTTTCCTAACTGAATACCCTTGATTTCTTTCTCTTGCCTGATTGCCCTAGCCAGAACTTCCAACACTATGTTGAATAGGAGTGGTGAGAGAGGGCATCCCTGTCTTGTGCCGGTTTTCAAAGGGAATGCTTCCAGTTTTTACCCATTCAGTATGATATTGGCTGTGGGTTTGTGATAGATAGCTCTTATTATTTTGAGGTACTTCCCATCAATACCGAATTTATTGAGAGTTTTTAGCATGAAGGGCTGTTGAATTTTGTCAAAGGCCTTTTCTGCATCTATTGAGATAATCATGTGGTTTTTGTCTTTGGTTCTGTTTATATGCTGGATTACGTTTATTGATTTGCATATGTTGAACCAGCCTTGCATCCCAGGGATGAAGCCCACTTGATCATGGTGGATAAGCTTTTTGATGTGCTGCTGGATTCGGTTTGCCAGTATTTTATTGAGGATTTCTGCATTGATATTCATCAGGGATATTGGTCTAAAATTCTCTTTTTTTTTGTTGTGTCTCTGCCAGGCTTTGGTATCAGGATGATGTTGGCCTCATAAAATGAGTTAGGGAGGATTCCCTCTTTTTCTATTGATTGGAATAATTTCAGAAGGAATGGTACTAGCTCCTCCTTGTACCTCTTGTAGAATTCAGCTGTGAATCCGTCTGGTCCCGGACTTTTTTTGGTTGGTAGGTTATTAATTATTGCCTCAATTTCAGAGCCTGCTATTTGTCTATTCAGAAATTCGACTTCTTCCTGGTTTAGCCTTGGAAGAGTGTAAGTGTCCAGGAAATTATCCATTTCTTCTAGATTTTCTAGTTTATTTGCATAGAGTTGTTTATAGTATTCTCTGATGACAGTTTGTATTTCTCTGGGTATCATTTTTTATTGCGTCTATTTGATTCTTCTCTCTTTTCTTCTTTATTAGTCTTGCTAGCGGTCTATCAATTTCGTTGATCTTTTCAAAAAACCAGCTCCTGGATTCATTGATTTTTTGGAGGGTTTTTTGTGTCTCTCTCTCCTTCAGTTCTGCTCTGATCTTAGTTATTTCTTGCCTTCTGCTAACTTTTGAATGTGTTTGCTCTTGCTTCTCTAGTTCTTTTAATTGTGATGTTAGAGTGTCAATTTTAGATCTTTTCAGCTTTCTCTTGTGGGCATTTAGTGCTATAAATTTCCCTCTACACGCTGCTTTAAATGTGTCCCAGAGATTCTGGTATGTTGTATCTTTGTTCTCCTTGGTTTCAAAGAACATCTTTATTTCTGCCTTCATTTCGTTATGTAC
>NW_020265891.1:0-1804 GCF_003255815.1 Theropithecus gelada | reverse complement strand
CTGAAGGAGGGCACACCTCTGTCCTGGAAAATGACACAGGGATGAATTCTCTTCCCATGACTCATTCTGGTCATTCTTCCAGCATCACAGAAACCAAAAAATAGGAATACGGCCAAATACATGATTTGCTATCCCTCTTCTTCAGATTTCTTGCCTGTTTCTTATGGATAATAACATTGCCTGAAGGATTATGATGAAAATATGATATCCAAGTATGTGTACAGTGTTGAACAAAATGCCTAGTACAAATTGGTCAATAAATAATTATGTGACTACTGAATTACATGGATTCTATAAATAACTAATAAATAATTATTGTGATTCCTTTTATTGGCAGTGCTCAAAACTCATCCCTGTGTGACCTCAAGTAAACCACGTAACTTTCTGAACCTGCAGTTTCATCATTTTTAAAATGAAGAAACTAGACAGATTTTCATTTTGACACAGAATGTCAGGTTTCTGAGACACCAGAGAATAGATAAATTTACAGCTTTTAATACATCTCAAAGCACTGTCATTACACAGTGAAGTTGGAGGATGGTGTGCGCTGCTGAGAGGCACACTTTCCAATGGGATTGATCCAGTCCTCCTCCCTTCACTTCCACATGAATGTTGGGTAGCCCATGGTCACACTCATCACGCCCTCAACTCAGGCAAGTCCAACAGCCACACTTAGGAGACCTGGGCTACAGGACAAACTCCCAAGTCCTAGCCTCACAAAACTTAGTTGAGGATGGAAGCTGAGAAAGCGAGGAGGTGGTTCGGGGAAGCACGCTCCCCTACTCGACCCTCTCATCTCAAACTCACCTTCTGCTGCACAGGAACACTGAGGATCACCAACTATCCCTGACCATGAGCTTAATCTTGTCAGGTTCTGTTAGTGTAATGCAACCACACATCAACGGTGTTAGAGCAACTCAATATATATATATGTATATATCCAATAATATTCTCTGAAAAGCGTTCAAGGCCCTGTTCTTTTCAATATATGGGAAAACTAAAAACAACAAAATAGCATCAGGTTTACAAGACTCCCCAAGATACATGGTCACATATGTTTTCAGGGGATATATACAAATGATTATGATCACTTGATTCCTTGAAAAGAGCTCTTGTGGAACCAGAATGATAATTGTTAAATGACAAGTATGAAACGAGCATCCAGTGATATTAAAAAAACAAACCAACCTAAACATAGAGGAAAAGCTACAGATGTGGGGATGTGAAACTGGTCTTAAGCGTAATGAAAAGACAAGATGCTGCCCCAGTAAGAGAAAAGAAATCAACATAACAATGGGAAGCAGCAAGAGGAATAATGATCCAGGAGAGAAAATATTTTCTAAAAATGAATTATTCATTCACTTTTCAGTAGCTACAAAAAAAAAAAATGCAGAAGACCCAGGGGATATCACGGCAGTCAAAAAGTCTGATATCTTTCACATGTGGAAAAGCCTTAAGATCTGATTCAACTTAGAGAAAGTAGAGTGACTTCGGGACAACCGCTAAGAAAATATAACCTTTTGGGAAACTCTCTCTACCTTGATGATTTTATACACACAAGAGATGAGCAATGAGAACATGCTTAGATGTATTGGGAAAGAGGTGGACCTATAGCATTGTCACAAGGGTGCAGAAATACTCAGAGTGACTGCTGAAGAAATGGTCCCCATCAGTGACCCTCAGGTGAGACCAGGGCCCTAGTGTTTCAGAACATCCTGGGCAACTGGAATGCAGGGCTCCTAAGATTCCATGACACTCCCACCTTCTAATTCTGTTATTGCAACTGCAGACCGTTACCTGGCAC
>NW_020265890.1:0-1805 GCF_003255815.1 Theropithecus gelada | reverse complement strand
TGTGTAGAGGGAAATTTATAGCACTAAATGCCCACAAGAGAAAGCAGAAAAGATCTAAAATTGACACCCTAACACCACAGTTGAAAGAATTAGAGAAGAAAGAGCAAACACATTCGACAGCTAGCAGAAGGCAAGAAATCCCTAAGATCAGAGCAGAACTGAAGGAGATAGAGACACAAAAAATCCTCCAAAAAATCAGTGAATCCAGGAGTTGGTTTTTTGAAAAGATCAACAAAATTGATAGACCACTAGCAAGACTAATAAAGAAGAAAAGAGAGAAGAATCAAATAGATGCAATAAAAAAATGATAAAGGGGATATCATCACCGGCCCCACAGAAATACAAGCTACCACCAGAGAATACTATAAACACCTCTATGCAAATAAACTAGAAAATCTAGAAGAAATGGATAATTTCCTGGACACTTACACTCTCCCAAGACTAAACCAGGAAGAAGTTGAATCCCTGAATAGACCAATAGCAGGCTCTGAAATTGAGGCAATAATTAATAGCCTACCAACCAAAAAATGTCCAGGAGCAGACGGATTCACAGCTGAATTCTACCAGAGGTACAAGGAGGAGCTGGTACCATTCCTTCTGAAACTATTCCAATCAATAGAAAAAGAGGGAATCCTCCCTGACTCATTTTATGAGGCCAACATCATCCTGATACCAAAGCCTGACAGAGACACAACAAAAAAAGAGAATTTTAGACCAATATTTCTGATGAACATCGACGCAAAAATCCTCAATAAAATACTGGCAAACCGAATCCAGCAGCACCTCAAAAAGCTTATCCACCATGATCAAGTGGGCTTCATCCCTGGGATGCAAGGCTGGTTCAACATATGCAAATCAATAAACATAATCAGGCATATAAACAGAACCAAAGACGAAAACCACATGATTATCTCAATAGATGCAGAAAAGGCCTTTGACAAAATTCAACATCCCTTCTTGCTAAAAACTCTCAATAAACTAGGTATTGATGGAACGTATCTCAAAATAATAAGAGCTATTTATGGCAAACCTACAGCCAGTATCATACTGAATGGGTAAAAACTGGAAGCATTCCCTTTGAAAATTGGCACAAGACAGGGATACCCTCTCTCACCACTCCTATTCAACATAGTGTTGGAAGTTCTGGCTAGGGCAATCAGGCAAGAGAAAGAAATCAAGGGTATTCAATTAGGAAAAGAAGAAGTCAAATTGTCCCTGTTTGCAGATGACATGATTGTATATTTAGAAAACCCCATTGTCTCAGCCCAAAATCTCCTTAAGCTTATAAGCAATTTCAGCAAAGTCTCAGGATACAAAATCAATGTGCAAAAATCACAAACATTCTTATATACCAGTAACAGACAAACAGAGAACCAAATCATGAATGAACTTCCAATCACAATTATTTCAAAGAGAATAAAATACCTAGGAATCCAACTTACAAGAGATGTAAAGGACCTCTTCAAGGAGAACTATGAACCACTGCTCAGGGAAATAAAAGAGGACACAAACAAATGGAAGATCATACCGTGCTCATGGATAGGAAGAATCAATATTGTGAAAATGGCCATACTGCCCAAGGTAATTTGTAGATTCAATGCCATCCCCATCAAGCTACCAATGAGTTTCTTCACAGAATTGGAAAAAACTGCTTTAAAGTTCATATGGAACCAAAAAAGAGCCCACATTGCCAAGACAATCCTAAGTCAAAAGAACAAAGCTGGAGGCATCATGCTACCTGACTTCAAACTATGCTACAGGCTACAGTAACCAAAACAGCATGGTACTGGTACCAAAACAGAGAT
>NW_020265889.1:0-1805 GCF_003255815.1 Theropithecus gelada | reverse complement strand
TGTGTAGAGGGAAATTTATAGCACTAAATGCCCACAAGAGAAAGCAGAAAAGATCTAAAATTGACACCCTAACACCACAGTTGAAAGAATTAGAGAAGAAAGAGCAAACACATTCGACAGCTAGCAGAAGGCAAGAAATCCCTAAGATCAGAGCAGAACTGAAGGAGATAGAGACACAAAAAATCCTCCAAAAAATCAGTGAATCCAGGAGTTGGTTTTTTGAAAAGATCAACAAAATTGATAGACCACTAGCAAGACTAATAAAGAAGAAAAGAGAGAAGAATCAAATAGATGCAATAAAAAAATGATAAAGGGGATATCATCACCGGCCCCACAGAAATACAAGCTACCACCAGAGAATACTATAAACACCTCTATGCAAATAAACTAGAAAATCTAGAAGAAATGGATAATTTCCTGGACACTTACACTCTCCCAAGACTAAACCAGGAAGAAGTTGAATCCCTGAATAGACCAATAGCAGGCTCTGAAATTGAGGCAATAATTAATAGCCTACCAACCAAAAAATGTCCAGGAGCAGACGGATTCACAGCTGAATTCTACCAGAGGTACAAGGAGGAGCTGGTACCATTCCTTCTGAAACTATTCCAATCAATAGAAAAAGAGGGAATCCTCCCTGACTCATTTTATGAGGCCAACATCATCCTGATACCAAAGCCTGACAGAGACACAACAAAAAAAGAGAATTTTAGACCAATATTTCTGATGAACATCGACGCAAAAATCCTCAATAAAATACTGGCAAACCGAATCCAGCAGCACCTCAAAAAGCTTATCCACCATGATCAAGTGGGCTTCATCCCTGGGATGCAAGGCTGGTTCAACATATGCAAATCAATAAACATAATCAGGCATATAAACAGAACCAAAGACGAAAACCACATGATTATCTCAATAGATGCAGAAAAGGCCTTTGACAAAATTCAACATCCCTTCTTGCTAAAAACTCTCAATAAACTAGGTATTGATGGAACGTATCTCAAAATAATAAGAGCTATTTATGGCAAACCTACAGCCAGTATCATACTGAATGGGTAAAAACTGGAAGCATTCCCTTTGAAAATTGGCACAAGACAGGGATACCCTCTCTCACCACTCCTATTCAACATAGTGTTGGAAGTTCTGGCTAGGGCAATCAGGCAAGAGAAAGAAATCAAGGGTATTCAATTAGGAAAAGAAGAAGTCAAATTGTCCCTGTTTGCAGATGACATGATTGTATATTTAGAAAACCCCATTGTCTCAGCCCCAAATCTCCTTAAGCTTATAAGCAATTTCAGCAAAGTCTCAGGATACAAAATCAATGTGCAAAAATCACAAACATTCTTATATACCAGTAACAGACAAACAGAGAACCAAATCATGAATGAACTTCCAATCACAATTATTTCAAAGAGAATAAAATACCTAGGAATCCAACTTACAAGAGATGTAAAGGACCTCTTCAAGGAGAACTATGAACCACTGCTCAGGGAAATAAAAGAGGACACAAACAAATGGAAGATCATACCGTGCTCATGGATAGGAAGAATCAATATTGTGAAAATGGCCATACTGCCCAAGGTAATTTGTAGATTCAATGCCATCCCCATCAAGCTACCAATGAGTTTCTTCACAGAATTGGAAAAAACTGCTTTAAAGTTCATATGGAACCAAAAAAGAGCCCACATTGCCAAGACAATCCTAAGTCAAAAGAACAAAGCTGGAGGCATCATGCTACCTGACTTCAAACTATGCTACAGGCTACAGTAACCAAAACAGCATGGTACTGGTACCAAAACAGAGAT
>NW_020265888.1:0-1805 GCF_003255815.1 Theropithecus gelada | reverse complement strand
CCTGCATAGGTCAAGGTCTTAGGGAGTGATTCATTCTAGCAGAACTCCCTGGATTTTAAGGCAGGTGTTCCATTTATTAATTGACAAAGGAGGCATATTTCTCCCCTGGTAACCTGAAGATTTAGGTTGTTTTCCCAGGGACTCTGTTTTCACAGTGAGGGTTCTTGGAAACTAAGCAGAGGATGAGGAAAAGGCTGTGAACAAGCTTGCTGGTCTCTCCCTGTCCTATAAAAGAGCATACTTCTTCTGTAACCAGAAGACCCTTTTGATTAGTCATGGCTGGGCAGACTGAGATGAGGGTGTGTGTGTTTGTGTTTGTGTGTGTGTGTGTGTGTGTGTGTGTGTGTGTATGTTGAGACAGGGTCTCACTCTGTCACCCAGGCTGGAGTTCTGTGGTGAGATCAGAGCTCACTGCACCTTCTACTTCCTGGGCTCAAGCGATCCTCCTATTTCAGCCTCCAGAGTAGCGTGGAGTATAGGAATGTGTTACCACACCCAGCTCATTTCCTAATTTTTTGTAGAGATGAGGTTTCACTGTGTTGCCCAGGCTGGTCTTGAACTCCTGGCCTCACGGGATCCTCCTGCCTTTGTCTCCCAGTGGCTGGCATTATAGGTATGAGCCACCTCACCTGACCTGCAATGATTTTTCAACAATATACTTTCTCTTTTACAGAGCCACTTAAGCTAAAGATTCCCTTGAGAACAAGTACTGTCCTGTGGTTTCATGGCCTTTCTTCCATTTGTGGTTCTTGCCAAGTGGAATTTCAATGACATCTTATCAAGATGGATAAACCCAAGTTTCCTGGTGCTGGAATAGAGAAAATGGATGGACAAGTAAGTCCCACTCAGCACCCATAGCCCAGGCATGGGGACCTCAACACACCTGAGCCCCAGACGTCACCTTTCATTGTGAGTAGCTCTGAGATGACCCTTCTGGTTGGTAAATGCCTACTGGCAATAGTTTATGTAACAGCAAGTGAAGGAATAAGTAGTCACCAAAACATTTTCTGTCCCCAACTCCAGCATTAATTGGATTAGATAGTTATTTTATGAAAAATTTTCCTATGCCACAGTCCTGACCATATCTTCAAGTGAACAGAAAAATTCTATTAAAAAGTGAACCTTCTGTCTCACTCTGTTGCCCAGACTGGACTGCAGTGGTGCAATTATGGCTCACTGCAGCCTCAACCTCCTGGGTTCAAGCAGTCCTCCTGCCTCAACCTCACAGGTAGCTGGGACTACAGGTGCTTGTCGCCGCACCTCACTAATTTTCCCATTTTTTAAATATTTGGATTCCACAGGACTGACTTCGAAAACTTGAGTACGCATGGATTTTGGTATACACAGAAATGGGGTAGCTGGAACTAATCCCCCCATATACCAAGGGACAAATTGTATCTGCTTTTACAATTATACTGTAGGATACATTATGTTCCATGACAATGGTAATTTTTAATGACAATTTTTAATTGAGTGAAATTACCATAAAAATAATAATTTGCTGAGCTGTTACTAGGTGCCTATAAGTACCACAGATTTTTTAAATTCCCCATATCTCTTCCTTATTTCACTTAACCACTCTATCTTAAATTACTCATGCTTGCTTCAGTGGCACATGTACTTAAGTTGGAACAATAGGCCTCTGTGAAAGAATGACATGCAAATTTGTGAAGCATTCCATATTTTTTTAAAAATGAGAAAAAAATTACTCCCAGATTTTCATTGTGTTTGTGCATATCACCTTTTGTTTAGGTTGAATTATATCCAAAGATGATATTTCCGGAAGTGAGATTACTGTGAGTGAC
>NW_020265887.1:144-1805 GCF_003255815.1 Theropithecus gelada | reverse complement strand
GCTTCTTTCTCTTTGTTATCGGATCCCTTTGAAGACTATAGGGCCAAAGGAAATATCCTCCGATAACAAAAAGAGAAAGAAGCTTTCTGAGAAACTTCTTTGTGTTCTGTGAAATCATCTCACAGAGTTACAGCTTTCCCCTCAAGAAGCCTTTCGCTAAGACAGTTCTTGTGTAATTGGCAAAGTGATATTTGGAAGCCTGTAGATGGCTATGGTGAAAAAGTAAATATCCTCAGATGAAATCTGGAAAGAAGCTTTCTGAGAAACTGCTGAGTGTTCTGTTAATTCATCTCACAGAGTTCCATCTGTATTTCGTGGATCTCTTTACTAGCCTTATTTCTGTGGAATCTGAGAACAGATATTTCGGATCCCTTTGAAGACTATACGGCCAAACGAAATACCCTCCGATAACAAAGAGAAAGAAGCTTTCTGACAAACTTCTATGTGTTCTGTGAAATCATCTCACACAGTTACAGCTTTCCGCTCAAGAAGCCTTTCGCTAAGACAGTTCTTGTGGAATTGGCAAAGTGATATTTGGAAGCCCCTAGATGGCTATGGTGAAAAAGGAATTCTCCTGAGATGAAATCTGGAGAGAAGCTTTCTGAGAAACTGCTGAGTGTTCTTTTAATTCATCTCACGGAGGTACATCTGTATTTCGTGGATCTCTTTGAGAGCCTTCTTTCTGTGGAATCTGAGAACAGATATTTCGGTTCCCTTTGAAGACTATAGGGCCAAAGGAAATATACTACGATAACAAAGAGAAAGAAGCCTTCTGAGAAACTTCTTTGTGTTCTGTGAAATCATCTCACAGAGTTACAGCTTTCCCCTCAAGAAGCCTTTCCCTAAGACAGTTCTTGTGGAATTGGCAAAGTGATATTCGGAAGCCCATAGAGTGTGCTGTTGAAAAAGGAAATATCCTCAGATGAAATCTGGAAAGAAGCTTTCTGAGAAACTGCTGAGTGTTCTGGTAATTCATCTCACAGAGTTACATCTGTATTTCGTGGATCTCCTTGATAGCCTTATTTCTGTGAAATCTGAGAACAGATATTTCGAATCCCTTTGAAGACTATAGGGCCAAAGGAAATATCCTCCGAGAACAAAGAGAAAGAAGCTTTCTGGGAAACTTCTTTGTGTTCTGTGAAATCATCTCACAGTTTTACAGCTTTCCCCTCAAGAAGCCTTTCGCTAAGACAGTTCTTGTGGAATTGGCAAAGTGATATTTGGAAGCCCATAGCGGGTTATGGTGAAAAAGGAATTATCCTCAGATGAAATCTGAAAAGAAGCTTTCTGAGAAACTGCTGAGTGTTCCGTTAATTCATCTCACGGAGGTACATCTGTATTTCGTGGATCTCTTTGCTAGCCTTATTTCTGTGGAATCTGAGAACAGATATTTCGGATCCCTTTGAAGACTATGGGGCCAAAGGAAATATCCTCCGATAACAAAGAGAAAGAAGCTTTCTGAGAAACATCTTTGTGTTCTGGGAAATCATCTCACACAGTTACAGCTTTCCCCTCAATAAGCCTTTCGCTAAGTTAGTTCTTGCGGAATTGGCAAAGTGATATTTGGAAGCCCGTAGAGGGCGCTGGTGAAAAAGGAAATATCCTCAGATGAAATCTGGAAAGAAGCTTTCGGAGAAACTGCTTAGTGTTCTGTTAATTCA
>NW_020265887.1:0-107 GCF_003255815.1 Theropithecus gelada | reverse complement strand
GGATCCCTTTGAAGACTATAGGGCCAAAGGAAATATCCTCCGATAACAAAGAGAAAGAATCTTTCTGAGAAACTTCTTTGTGTTCTGTGAAATCATCTCACAGAGTT
>NW_020265886.1:0-1805 GCF_003255815.1 Theropithecus gelada | reverse complement strand
TTTCGGATGCCTTTGAAGACTATAGGGCCAAGGGAAATATCCTCCGATAACAAAGAGAAAGAAGCTTTCTGAGAAACTTCTTTGTGTTCTGTGAAATCATCTCACAGAATTACAGCTTTCCCCTCAAGAAGACTTTCGATAAGACAGTTCTTGTGGAATTGGCAAGGTGATATTTGGAAGCCCCTAGAGGGCTATGGTGTAAAAGGAAATATCCTCAGATGAAATCTGGAAAGAAGCTTCCTGAGAAACTGCTTAGTGTTCTGTTAATTCATCTCACAGTGTTACATCTGTATTTCGTGGATCTCTTTGCTAGCCTTATTTCTCTGGAATCTGAGAACAGATATTTCGCATCCCTTTGACGACTATAGGGCCAAAGGAAATATCCTCCCATAACAAAGAGAAAGAATCTTCCTGAGAAACTTCTTTGTGTTCTGTGAAATCATCTCACAGAGTTACAGCTTTCCCCTCAAGAAGCCTTTCGCTAAGACAGTTCTTGTGAAATTGGAAAAGTGATATTTGGAAGCCCGTAGAGGGCTATGGTGAAAAAGGAGATATCCTCAGATGAAATATGGAAAGAAGCTTTCTTAGAAACTGCTTTCTGTTCTGTGAAATCTTCTCACAGAGTTACAGCTTTCCAATCAAGAAGCCTTTCGCTAAGACAGTTCTAGTGGAATTCGCAAAGTGATATTTGGAAGCCCATCGAGGGCTATGGTGTAAAAGGAAATATCCTCAGATGAAATCTGGAAAGAGGCTTTGTGAGAAACTGCTTAGTGTTCTGTTCATTCATCTCACAGAGTTACATCTCTATGTCGGGGATCTCTTTGCAAGCCTTATTTCTGTGGAATCTGAGAACAGATATTTCGGATCCCTTTGAAGACTATAGGGCCAAAGGAATATCCTCCCATAACAAAGAGAAAGAAGCTTTCTGAGAAACTTCTTTGTGTTCTGTGAAATTATCTCACAGAGTTACAGCTTTCCCCTCAAGAAGCCTTTCGCTAAGACAGATCTTGTAGAATTGGCAAAGTAATATTTGGAAGCCCATAGAGGGCTATGCTGAAAAAGGAAATATACACAGATGAAATCTGGAAAGAAGCTTTCTGAGAAACTGCTTAGTGTTCTGTTAATTCATCTAACAATGTTACATCTGTATTTCTTGGATCTCTTTGCTACCCTTATTTCTGTGGAATCTGAGAACAGATATTTCGGATCCCTTTGAAGACTACAGGGCCAAAGGAAATATCCTCCGATAAAAAAGAGAAAGAAGCTTTCTGAGAAACTTCTTTGTGTTTTCTGAAATCATCTCACCGAGTTACAGCTTTCCCCTCAAGAAGCCTTTCGCTGAGACAGTTCTTGTGGAATTTGCAAAGTAATATTTGGAAGCCCATGGAGGGCTATGGTGAAAAAGGAAATATCCGCAGATGAAATCCGGAAAGAAGCTTTCTGAGAAACTGCTTCGTGTTCTGCTAATTCATCTCACAAAGTTACATCTGTATTTAGTGGATCACTTTGCTAGCCTTATTTCTGTGGGATCTGAGAACAGATATTTCGGATCCCTTGGAAGACTATAGGGCCAAAGGAAATATCCTCCCATAACCAAGAGAAAGAAGCTTTCTGAGAAACTTCTTTGTGTTCTGTGAAATCATCTCACAGAGTTACAGCTTTCCCCTGAAGAAGCCTTTCGCTAAGACAGTTCTTGTGGAATTGGCAATGTGCTATTTGGAAGCCTATAGAGGGCTAAGGTGAAAAAGGAAATATCCTCAGATGAAACCTGGAAAGAAGCCTTCTGAGAAACTGCTTAGTGTTCT
>NW_020265885.1:0-1807 GCF_003255815.1 Theropithecus gelada | reverse complement strand
ATGATTTCACAGACACAAAGAAGTCTCTCAGAAAGCTTCTTTCTCTTTGTTATCGGAGGATATTTCCTTTGGCCATATAGTCTTCAAAGGGATCCGAAATATCTGTTCTCAGATTCCACAGAAGTAAGGCTAGCAAAGAGATCCACGAAATACAGATGTAACTCTGTGAGATGAATTAACAGAACACTAAGCAGTTTCTCTGAAAGCTTCTTTCCAGATTTCATGTGAGGATACTTCCTTTTTCACCATAACCCTCTACGGGCTTCCAAATATCACTTTGCCAATTCCACAAAAAGTGTCTTAGCGAAAGGCTTCTTGAGGGGAAAGCTGTAACTCTGTGAGATGATTTCACAGAACACAAAGAAGTTTCTAAGAGAGCTTCTTTCTATTTGTTATCGGAGGATATTTCCTTTGGCCCTTTAGTCTTCAAAGGGATCCGAAATATCTGTTCTCAGATTCCACAGAAATAAGGCTACCAAAGAGATCCACGAAATACAGATGAAACTCTGTGAGATGAATTAACAGAACACTAAGAAGTTTCTCAGAAAGCTTCTTTCCACATTTCTTCTGAGTATATTTCCTTTTTCACCATAGCCCTCTATGTTCTTCCAAATATCACTTTGCGAATTCCACAAAAAGTGTCTAGTCGAAGGCTTCTTGAGGGGAAAGCTGTAACTCTGTGAGATAATTTCACAGAACACAAAGAAGTTTCTCAGAAAGTTTCTTTCTCTTTGTTATGGGAGGATATTTCCTTGGCCCTATCGTCTTNTTCAAAGGGATCCGAATTATCTGTTCTCAGATTCCACAGAAATAAGGCTAGCAAAGAGATCCACGAAATACAGATGTAACTCTGTGAGTTGAATTAACAGAACACTAAGCAGTTTCTCAAAAAGCTTCTTTCCAGATTTCTTCTGAGGATATTTCCTTTTTCACCATAGCCCTCTCTGGGCTTCGAAATATCATTTTGCCAATTCCACAAGAACTGTCTTAGCGAAAAGCCCTTGAGGGGAATGCTGTAACTCTGTGAGATGATTTCACAGAACACAAAGAAGTTTCTCAGAAAAATTCTTTCTCTTTGTTAGCGGAGGTTATTTCCTTTGGCCCTATAGTCTTCAAAGGGATCCGAAATATCTGTTCTCAGATTGCACAGAAATAAGGCTAGCAAAGAGATCCACGAAATACAGATGTAAATCTGTGAGATGAATTAACAAAACACTAAGCAGTTTCTCAGAAAGCTTCTTTCCAGATTTCATCTGAGGATATTTCCTTTTTCACAATAGCCCTCTATGGGCTGACAAATATCACTTTGCCAATTCCAAAAGAACTGTCTTAGCGAAAGGCTTCTTGAGGGGAAAGCTGTAACTCTGTGAGATGTTTTCACAGAACACAAGGAAGTTTCTCAGAAAGCTTCTTTCTCTGTGTCATCGGAGGATATTTCCTTTGGCCCTATAGTCTTCAAAGGGATCCGAAATATCAGTTCTCAGATTCCACAGAAATAAGGATAGCAAGGAGATCCACGAAATATAGATGTAACTCTGTGAGATGAATTGACAGAACACTAAGCAGTTTCTCAGAAAGCTTCTTTCCGTATTTCATTGGAGGATATTTCCTTTTTCACCATAGCCCTCTATGGGCTTCCAAATATTACTTTTCCAATTCCACCAGAACTGTCTTAGCGAAAGGCTTCTTGAGGGGAAAGCTGTAACTTTTTGAGTTGATATCACAGAACACAAAGAAGTTACTCATAAAGCTTCTTCCTCTTTGTTATCGGAGGATATTTCCTTTGGCCCTATAGTCTTCAAAGGGA
>NW_020265884.1:0-1806 GCF_003255815.1 Theropithecus gelada | reverse complement strand
TCTTTGTTTTCGGAGGATATTTCCTTTGGCCCTATAATCTTCAAAGGGATCCGAAATATCTGTTCTCAGATTCCACAGAAATAAGGCTAGCAAAGAGATCCACGAAATACAGATGTAACTCTGTGAGTGGAAGTCACATATCACAAAGAAGTTTCTCAGAATGCTTCTTTCCAGTTTTTCTCTGAGGATATTGCCTTTTTCACCATAGCCTTCTAAGGGGTTCCAAATATCCCTTTACGAATTCCACAAGAACAGGCTTAGCGAGCGGTTTCTTGAGGGGAAAGCTGTAACTCTGTGAGATGATTTCACAGAACACTAAGAAGTTTCTCAGTAAGCTTTTTTCTCTTTGTTATCGGAAGATATTTCCTTCGCCCTATAGTCTTCAAAGGGATCCGAACTATCTCTTCTCAGATTCCACAGAATCAAGGCTAGCAAAGAGATCCACGAAATACAGATGTAACACTGTGAGTGAAAGTCACACGTCACAAAGCAGTTTCTCAGAAATCTTCTTTCCAGTTATTCTCTGAGGATATTTCCTTTTTCACCATAGCCCTCTATGGGCTTCCAAATGTCACTTTGTGAATTCCACAAGAACAGGCATAGCGAGCGGCTTCTTGAGGGGAAAGCTGTAACTCTGTGAGATGATTTCACAGAACACAAAGAAGTTTCTCAGAAAGCTTCTTTCTCTTTGTTATCGGAGGATATTTTCTTTGGCCCTAGAGTCTTCAAAGGGATCCGAAATATCTGTTCTCAGATTGCACAGAAATAAGGCTAGCAAAGATAACCTCGAAATACAGATGTAACTCTGTGAGTGGAAGTCACACATCACAAAGCAGTTTCTCAGAAAGCTTCTTTCCAGTTTTTCTCTGAGGATATTTCCTTTTTCACCATAGCCCTTTATGGGCTTCGAAATATCACTTTGCGAATTCCACAAAAACAGGCTTACCGATCAGCTTCTTGAGGGGAAACTGTAACTCTGTGAGATGAATTCACAGAACACTAAGCAGTTTCTCAGAAAGCTTCTTTCCAGATTTCATCGGAGGATATTTCCTTTTTCACCATAGCCCTCTATTGGCTTCCAAATATCACTTTGCCAGTTCCACAATAACTGTCTTAGCGAAAGGTTTCTTGAGGGGAAAGCTGTAACTCTGTGAGATGATTTCACAGAACACGAAGAAGTTTCTCAGAAAGCTTGTTTCTCTTTGTTATTGGAGAATATATCCTTTTGCCCTATATTCTTCAAAGTAATCCGAAGTATCACTTCTCAGATTCCACAGAAATAATGCTAGCAAAGAGATTCACGAAATACAGATGTAACTCTGTGAGTGGAAGTCACACATCACAAAGCAGTTTCTCAAAAGCTTCTTTCCAGTTTTTCTATGAGGATATTTCCTTTTTCACCATAGCCCTCTATGGGCTTCCAAATATCCCTTTGCGAATTCCACAAGAACAGGCTTAGTGAGCGGCTTCTTCAGGGGAAAGGTGTAACTCTGTGAGATGAATTCACAGAACACTAAGCAGTTTCTCAGAAAGCTTCTTTCCAGATTTCATCGGAGGATATTTCCTTTTTCACCATAGCCCTCTATTGGTTTCCAAATATCACTTTGCCAATTCCACAAGAACTGTCTTAGCGAAAGGCTTCTTGAGGGGAAAGCTGTAACTCTGTGAGATGATTTCACAGAACACAAAGAAGTTTCTCAGAAACATTCTTTCTCTTTGTTATCGGAGGATATTTCTTTTGGCCCTATATTCTTCAAAGGGATCCGAAATATCTGTTCTCAGATTCCACAGAAATAAGCCTAGCAA
>NW_020265883.1:0-8106 GCF_003255815.1 Theropithecus gelada | reverse complement strand
ATTTGCTTGTCTGTAAAGGATTTTATTTCTCCTTCACTTATGAAACTCAGTTTGGCTGGATATGAAATTCTGGGTTTAAAATTCTTTTCTTTAAGAATGTTGAATATTGGCCCCCACTCTTCTGGCTTATAGAGTTTCTGCTGAGATATCTGCTGTTAGTCTGATGGGCTTCCCTTTGTGGGTAACCCGACCTTTCTCTCTGGTTGCCCTTAAGATTTTTTCCTTCATTTCAACTTTGGTGAATCTGGCAATTATGTGTCTTTGAGTTGCTCTTCTCGAGGAGTATCTTTGTGGCGTTCTCTGTATTTCCTGAATTTGAATGTTGGCTTGCCTTACTAGGTTGGGGAAGGTCTCCTGGATGATATCCTGAAGAGTGTTTTCCAACTTGGTTGCATTTTCCCCCTCACTTTCAGGCACCCCTATCAGACGTAGATTTGGTCTTTTCACATAATCCCATACTTCTTGAAGGCTTTGTTCATTTCTTTTTCTTCTTTTTTCTTTAGACTTCTCTTCTTGCTTCATTTCATTCATTTGATCCTCAATCACTGATACTCTTTCTTCCAGTTGATCGAGTCAATTACTGAAGCTTGTGCATTTGTCACATATTTCTCATGTCATGTTTTTTATCTGTCAGTTCGTTTATGGCCTTCTCTGCATTGATTATTCTAGTTATCCATTCTTCCATTCTTTTTTCAAGATTTTTAGTTTCTTTGAGCTGGGTACGTAATTCCTCCTTTAGCTCTTAGAAGTTTGATGGATTGAAGCCTTCTTCTCTCAACTCATCAAAGTCATTCTCCATCCAGCTTTGATCCATTGCTGGTGATGAGCTGCGTTCCTTTGGATGGAGAGATGTGCTCTTATTTTTTGAATTTCCAGCTTTTCTGCCCTGCTTTTTCCCCATCTTTGTGGTTTTAACTGCCTTTGGTCTTTGATGATGGTGATGTACTGATGGGGTTTTGGTGTGGGTGTCCTTTCTGTTTGTTGGTTTTCCTTCTAACAGTCAGGACCCTCAGCTGTAGGTCTGTTGGAGATTGCTTGAGGTCCACTCCAGGCCCTGTTTGCCTGGGTATCAGCAGCGGAGTCTGCAGAAGATAGAATATTGCTGAACAGCGAGTGTTGCTGTCTGATTCTTGCTCTGGAAGCTTCATCTCAGGGGTGTACCCCACTGTGTGAGGTGTGGGGTGTCAGTCTGCACCTAGTGGGGGAAGTCTCCCAGTTACGCTACTCAGGGGTCAGGGACCCACTTGAGCAGGCAGTCTGTCCGTTCTCAGATCTCAACCTCCGTGTTGGGAGATCCACTGCTCTCTTCAAAGCTGTCAGACAGAGTCATTTGCATCTGTAGAGGTTTCTGCTGTTTTTTGTTTAGCTGTGCACTGTCCCCAGAGGTGGAGTCTACAGAGACAGGCAGGTCTCCTTGAGCTGCTGTGGGCTCCACCCAGTTCGAGCTTCCCAGAGGCTTTGTTTACCTACTTAAGCCTCAGCAATGGCGGGCACCCCTCCCTCAGCCTCGCTGCTGCCTTGCACTTAGATCGCAGACTGCTGTGCTAGCAATGACGGAGGCTCCGTGGTTGTGGGACCCTCCGGGCCAGGTGTGGGATATAATCTGGTGTGCCATTTGCTAAGACCCTTGGTAAAGCGCAGTATTAGGGTGGGAGTTACCCAATTTTCCAGGTGTTGTGTGTCTCAGTTCCCCTGGCTAGGAAAAGGGATTCTCTTCCCCCTTGCACTTCCCAGGTGAGGCGATGCCTCACCCTGCTTCAGCTCTCACTGGTCAGGCTGCACCAGCTGATCAGCACAGATCGTCCCGCACTCCCCAGTGAGATGAATCCGGTACCTCAGTTGAAAATGCAGAAATCACCTATCTTCTGTGTCGCTCATGCTGGGAGCTGGAGACTGGAGCTGTTCTTATTCGGCCATCTTGCTCCGGTCTCTGCTTTATGGTTTTATCCAATTTTTAAAAATTTTCTTTACATTTCAGTTTAGAAATATTTCAAATCTGGCTAATCTTAACAAAAATTTTATTCCTGTATAGATCCAAAATTTTCTGCCTCTATGCATGCCTTCCATGTGTTGCTCTACTTCTGCCCTGATAGACTTCAGAAGAGTTTCCTTTTCCACATAGAAGCTCTTCCAAAAAACACCTGTGTTATCTCTTGTGAGGGGTGTCATCTGTAAACTAACTGCTTTCATTTCATCTCTCCATTCTTCAAGAAACATTTCTACCCCTGGATTATCACTTTCTTGTCTGGCAGGAAAGGTGAAGTGTATCTGCAGTGCTGATCATCTTGGGACAATGCACATTGCACAAATGCACATACAGCTGATCCTTTGAACATGTGGATTTGAACACGTGGATTTCTTTTTGTTTCTGCCACCCCTGAGAAAGCAAGACCAACCCTTTCTCTTCCTACTCTTCCTCAGGCTACTCAATGTAAAGTTGATGAGGATAAAAACCTTTATGATGATTCACTTCCACTTCAAAAACAGTACATATGTTCTCCCCCTTATGATTTTGTTAATAACATTTTCTTTTCTCTAGCGTACTTTAACAGTATATAATACATACAACATAGACAATGTAGCGATTCCTCAAAGACCTAAAGACAGAAATAACATTCAACCTAGCAATCCTATTACTGGGTATATACCCAAAGGAATATAAATTAGTCTATTATAAAGATACATGCACACATATGTTCACTGCAACGCTCTTCACACTAGCAAAGACATGGAATCAACCTAAATGCTCATCAATGGTAGACTGGATAAAGAAAATGTGGTACATAGACACCATGGAATATTATCCCACCATAAAAAAGAACAAGATCATGTCCTTTGCAGGAACATGGATGGAGCTGGAAGCCATTATCCTTAGCAAACAAACACAGGAACAGAAAACCAAATACTGCATGTTCTCACTTACAAGTGGGAGCTAAATGATGAGAACATGTGGACATATAGAGGGGAACGACACACACTGGGGCCTTTTAGAGGGTGGAAGATGGGAGGAGGGAGAGGATCAGGAAAAATAACCAATGGGTACTAGGCTTAATACTCGGGCGATGAAATAATCTGTACAAGAAACCCCTATAACACAAGTTTACTTATGTAACAAACCTGCACATGTACCCATGAACTTAAAATAAAAGTTAAAAAAAAACAACAAAATATATGTTAACTGACTACATTATCAGTAAGGCTTTCAGTCAACAGTAAGCTATTAGTTACATTTAGGGGGAGTCAGAAATTTTACATGGATCTTCAATTGCATGGGGGTCAGTATCTCTCAATCTCTAACCCTTGCATTGTTCAAAGACCTCCAATATCCTGTGTTCCTGATTTTAAAAACTGCAATCTACTTAGATCAAGTTATCAGCCTTGACATACATAAGCAGCCTAAGAAAAACACCTAAAAATTAAACTATATGTTAGACGTATTTTGATAGGTGACAGGAAGGATGTTAGAAGGCATCAAGCTGTGACTTGCCCTAATCAGCCAAGGCTGAGCATGTGCCCTACCAGGTGGTAAAATCAGGAATTGGAGCCCTAAGAAGAAGTCAAAGCAGAGGAGGGCAACTGGAGAGTGCAAAGCTGGAGAGGAAGGTGTAGGGTGGCCTATACAATGGGGAAACAAAATGAGGCTAGGCACGAAAACCAGATGTTACCTTCCCATACCAGCCCAGAGCTTGCCTCAGTACATACAGCGACACTGGGGAAAAAAATGTGATTGATTGATTTATTTAGTAAACACTTCCAAAATGATGATTTAAATATTTGGGATTTGGTTAGCAAATTGAAAACACTCTAACAAAACATATTTAGTGAACACTTCAAAAATGATGATTTAAACATTTGGGGTTTGGTTGGCAAATTGAAAACACTCTAACAAAACACTTTTACCCTTCAATGTTTAATCTCTCTGAAGGGTTTCGAGACCTTCTTATTTCTCTCACAGACAGTTTCTTAGAAAGTCTTTCGATGTCAAGATCTTCCTATTGACTCTTGAGAGTATTCATTGGTTTTTCCTAAGAATCAGGAATTTACTCACTTTCTTTGAAGTAAGCAAACAAAAACTGTTAAAAGGTACTTGTTTTCAGTTCACAACTTCAACCCCCAAGTAAAGCAGACAACTCTAGCAGTCTTTATCTTCTACCCTACACCACCAGCCCACTTAGCAAATGCCTGGCTGTTTCCATCAGCCCCCTGGCTGGTAAGGTATTATTTTAGTTCTAATCGGAGCTGGTGTACTGCAAGGCTGACTGAGTTTTTTTGTCTTGGAAGAATTCAAGAATTATTCAACTGATTTTCCTACCTCAACTCATCAACTTTCAAAATTAGATACATTATAAATGGTCACCACATAAATCAATAGTAAAACGCTTGGCACAAGAAGTATTTTGGATTTTGGATTTTTTTTTTTTTTTTTGGGTTGTGGAATATCTGCATACACATAATGAGAAAACTCAGGGATGGGATCCAAGTCTAAACACAAAATTCATTTATGTTTTATAATACACATATACACATACCCGAAGGTAATTTTATATAATACTTTAAATGATTTTGTGCATAAAACCAAATTTGACTGCATTTCAACTGCGACTCATTGCATGAGGTCAGGTGTGAAATTTTCCACTTGTGGCATCCTGTTGGTGCTCAAAAAGTTTCAGGCTTTTTAGCATTTCACAGTTTTGATTTTCAGATTGGGGATACTCAGCTTGTATCATTGTATATGTAAGGAAGGAACCAATATTCTTTAATATTCAATATCCATCTGTGGTGGGTGATACATAGAAAAGCATATTCACATCCTTTATATATAATGTTGTTTGACCATGCAGCTTGTTGGGGACAGGGTACATAGTAGCCATCAGATGCTCAGAGGGGTTTTTGAAACTTTGTTAGGCATGATAAACCAGGAATGCTGCAGTATTCAATGACTTATGATATAGTTTGGCTGTGTCCCCACCCAAATCTCGTTTTGAATTATAACTCTCACAATTCCCATGTGTCGTGGGAGGGACCCAGTGGGAGGTAATAGAATCATGGGGACAGGTCTTTCTCATGTATTCTCATGATAGTGAATAAGCTTCATGAAATCTGATGGTTTTAAAAACAGGTGTTCCCCTCTTCTCTTTGCCTGCTGCCATCCACGTAAGATGTGACTTGCTCCTCTTTGGCTTCCTCCGTGATTGTGAGGCCTCCCCAGACATTTGGAACTGTGAGTTCATTAAACCTCTTTCTTTTGTAAATTAGCCAGTCTCAGGTATGTCTTTATCAGCAGCATGAAAATGGACTAATACAACTTAGCATACCAAATTTTAATTTCTTGCTTATGAGTATTTATGCAATGTACTTTTACTGGGGGGAAGAAGCAGAGAGGAGAGCTCTATTTCTCACACAGTCCCTCAGGATCCAGGCTTACAGAAGCTGCCTCATCTTACAGCCTCACCCTCTGGATCACAACCTTCTTTGTTACTGTGGCCCAGAGGAGAAAATAGCATGGGTATCATGCATCTGTTCTACTATGCTTCTTCTCAGAAGGGATACATGCCTTCCCTACTTCTTTAGTTCACTGGCAACAACGGGTCACATGGCCCAATCTAACCATAATAGGGCTGGGAAATGTAATTTTTTGTGTCTAGAAAGATAAGAAATCCAGATCTTGATTTTGCTAGAGAAACTTCTACCATAGACCTTAAACAAACGTGGGTTATACTAGGATGTTTATCAAAGAGTTTTATCAAAAATCAATGTGTCGATTGGTAGCTGGGACTCTGAAGGATAGAGACAATATTACCTGTATATGATTGATAACTAAATATGTAAAGGATTTGTAATTTATTTATGGAGGTCTCAGGATTTTGTTTCTTAATAACATTTGAACTTATGAACTGAGAAAAGAGAGGACAGCACACAGAAGTGTGGGACAGGAAGTACTAACAATGATGTCTTTGGCCACGTAATTCCATTTAGGAAGACATAAATCCTTTCAATGATGTACTGCATTTTTGTAGAAAAACAACATATTTTTGGACATAAAAGCATAAAATAATTTAGTCACAGCAGAAATAGAATGTTAACATGTGGAAGTGCTTTAAAATTTCACTTATATCATTTAGGAATTAAAGCAGAGTAGAGTGCACCGGGAGAGTGGAGTTTTAGGTCCGTGCAGCAGGGCATTTAGTCTTATCTTGCTGAAGTTTATTGTCTCACAGCTACTGGCGTTGTCTTATCGTGTTCTTCTACTGCAAAACATCTTAGGTCCTCATCAAGTGCAGAATGAAGTGCAATCTCCCTAGCACACACTTAAGAGTCTTCAGTCATCTTACTCCTGCCCAATTCTTCAATTTAAACCCCTACCATGACTTTTCCCTTACTTCATTCTCTTGGAACCCAAAACATCCTCACCCAGGCTATGCTCTATTGGCTTTGGGTATTTTATGTGTATTTAGTAACCACTATACAAGAGAAGAATTAGCAAAAGCAATTACTAGAATATTCTAATTACAATCCTGCTATCAAAGACAAACTTTGGTTTAACTACAATATGTTTTCTTATTTGAAGTGAAAACAGACAAAGAAAGAAAATTCATGCTTGAATTTTCACAGATACATTTGGATCTCACATTCTGTTCTTTAAAAGCAGAAATGTAGACTGGTTGATAGCATTAATTAGAGCAATGGGCTTTTATAAGATTTTTGTTTTTGGTTTTGAATGTTATACATGCTAACAATAAGTGAAATTTAAAAGTATATTGGTAATAATATATAATATTAATGTGGTAATAGTATACTAATAAGATGATTAGTAATAATTTAATAATCTTCTCTCAACTAACTTCATTTCTATTCCTTTGGGAATCAGTATAAACAATCTGTCATCACGTTATTCTTTATCTTTTTCCACATTCACATTACCAAAATATGTAATGTATACATAAGGTTTTTTCTTTCTTTTTTTTTTTTTTTTTTGGAGTCTTGCTCTGTTGCCCACACTGGAGTGCAGTGGTGCAATCTTGGCTTCCTGCAACCTCGACCTCCTGGGTTCAAGTGATTCTCCTGCCTCAGCCTCCTAAGTAGCTGGCATTACAGGCGCCCGCCACTACGCCCGGCTAATTTTTGTATTTTTTGTAGAGATGGGGTTTCACCATGTTGGCCAGGTTGATCTCGAATGTCTGACCTCAGGTGATCGGCCCACTTCAGCCTCCCAAAGTGCTGGGATTACAGGTGTGAGCCACCACACCAGGCCAATAAGGGCTTAAAAAAAAAAAAGAGAGAGAGAGAGAAAACCTAACCCAAACTCATTTGGGATGAAAGAGCACATGTAGCTCCAGGTTTGACTTGAATGATGTGTTCAGGATTCAGTTTCATTCCATCTCAGTATGGCTCTACTGTCCTTTATGGGTGAGCTTCATGGTGGTGGCTCAATGCCTCTACCAGTGGAGGCCATACACCCTTTTACTTATGTCCAAGTCCTGTAGGAAAGAGACTGCCTCTGCTTTGTTACCCCAGCACTCCTAGCATTGTCAGAAAAAAAGAGTTTTATTAGATTTTATGGAGTTGGATTGCACTGACTGTACTCTTGAGCTCAGTATGTTGCCACCTGGGTCATGTGCTCCACCCTGTCTTGAGGATGGAAGCCCACATGGAGCATGTGGACTAAGATGGGAGCGACGGGTCCTTAATGAGATTTAGGGGTTACTATTCACAGTCTAATAAACGGATGGTGGGCATAGAGTTATATAGGTCATGGTTTGCCTATTGCTCTCCTCCAAGTCAGAAATTACAGCTCATTCCTTTTAGCAGTTTAATAACACCTTATGATCTAGAATTATCATAACTTTTTAACTCACCAACGGACACTGAGAATTTTCCTGATTTATTTTCTATACCACAATGTTGCAACAAACATTCTTACATACTGTTGCTTTTACTTTTATATGCTGTGTTCTTCATTAATGTCTCTCTTTTATTTTTTTTTTATTTTTTATTTTTTTTTATTTTTTATTTTTTATTTTTTTAATTTATTTATTATTATTATACTTTAAGTTGTAGAGTACATGTGCATAACGTGCAGGTTTGTTACATATGTATACTTGTGCC
>NW_020265882.1:0-1808 GCF_003255815.1 Theropithecus gelada | reverse complement strand
TCTTCAAAGGGATCCGAAATATCTGTTCTCAGATTCCACAGAAATAAGGCTAGCAAAAAGATCCACGAAATACAGATGTAACTCTGTGAGTGGAAGTCACACATCACAAAGCAGTTTCTCAGAAAGCTTCTTTCCAGTTTTTCTATGAGTATATTTCCTTTTTCAACATAGCCCTCTATGGCCTTCCAAATATCATTTTGTGAATTCCACAAGAACATGCTTAGCGAGTGGCTTCTTGAGGGGAACGCTGTAACTCTGTGAGATGAATTCACAGAACACTAATCTGTTTCTCAGAAAGCTTCTTGCCAGATTTCATTGGAGGATATTTCCTTTTTCACCATAGCCCTCTATGGGCTTCCAAATATCACTTTGCAAATTCCACAAGAACTTTCTTAGCGAAAGGCTTCTGGAGGGGAAAGCTGTAACTCTGTGAGATGATTTCACAGAACACAAAGAAGTTTCTCAGAAAGCTTCTCTCTCTTTGTTATCGGAGGATATTTCCTNATATCACTTTGCAAATTCCACAAGAACTTTCTTAGCGAAAGGCTTCTGGAGGGGAAAGCTGTAACTCTGTGAGATGATTTCACAGAACACAAAGAAGTTTCTCAGAAAGCTTCTCTCTCTTTGTTATCGGAGGACATTTCCTTTGGCTCTATAGATTTCAAAGGGATACGAAATATCTCTTCTCAGATTCCACAGAAATAAGGCTAGCAAAAAGATCCAAGCAATACAGATGTAACTCTGTGGGTGGAAGTCACACATCACAAAGCAGTTTCTCAGGAAGCTTCTTTCCAGTTCTTCTCTGAGGATATTTCCTTTTTCACCATAGCCCTCTATGGCCTTCCAAATACCACTTTGCGAACTCCACAGGAACAGGCTTAGCGAGCGTCTTCTTGAGGGGAAAGCTGTAAGTCTGTGAGGTGAATTCACAGAACACTGAGCAGTTTCTCACAAAGCTTCTTTCCAGATTTCATCTGAGGATTTTTCTATTTCACCATAGCCCTCTAAGGGCTTCCAAATATCACTTTGCCAATTCCACAAGAACTGTCTTAGCGAAACTCTTCTGGAGAGGTAAGCTGTAACTCTGTGAGATGAGTTCGAAGAGCACAGAGAAGTTTCTCAGAAAGCTTCTTTCTCTTTCTTATCGGAGGATATTAACTTTGGCCCTAGAGTCTTCAAAGGGATCCGAAATATCTGTTCTCAGATTCCACAGAAATAAAGCCTGCAAAGAGATCCAAGAAATACAGATGTACCTCTGTGAGTGGAAGTCACACATCACAAAGCAGTTTCTCAGAAAGATTCTATCCAGTTTTTCTCTGAGGATATTTCCTTTTTTAGCACAGCCCTCTATGTACTTCCACATTTCACTTTGCGAATTCCACAACAACAAGCTGAGCGAGTGGCTTCTTGAGGGGAAAGCTGTAATTCCGTGAGATGAATTCACAGAACACTAAGCACTTTCTCAGAAAGCTTCTTTCCAGATTTCAACTGAGGATATTTCCTTTTTCACCATAGCCCTGTATGGGCTTCCAAATATCACTTTGCAAATTCCACAAGAACTATCTTAGCGAAAAGCTTCTGGAGGGGAAAGCTGTAACTCTGTGAGATGGTTTCACAGAACACAAAGAAGTTTCTCAGAAAGCTTCTTTCTGTTTGTTACCGGAGGATATTTCCTTTGGCCCTATACTCTTCAAAGGGATCCGAAATATCTGTTCTCAGATTCCACAGAAATAAGGCTAGCAAAAAGATCCACGAAATACAGATGTAACTCTGTGAGTGGAAGTCACACATCACAAAGCAGTTTCTCA
>NW_020265881.1:0-1807 GCF_003255815.1 Theropithecus gelada | reverse complement strand
TGCAATTCTTGGGGGGTAGAATGAGGCTGTTGGCTTCATTAAATTACCTCAGCAGGCGGCACTCAGTGGGCTTGTGTGCATCTGTAAACTCAGCACTTTGGGAGGCTGAGGCAGGAGGATCGCTGGAGCCCAGGAGTTTGAGACCAGCCCAGGCAATGTAGTGAGACCTCATCTCTACAAAAAAAACAAATTAGGCGGGGTGCGGTGGCTCACGCCTATAATCCCAATACTTTGGGAAGTGGAGGCAGGCAGATGACCTGAGGTCAGTAGTTCGAGACCAGCCTGGGCAACATGGTGAAACCCCGTCTCTACTAAAAATACAAAAATTAGCTGGGGGTGGTGGTGGGCGCCTGTAATCCCAGCTACTTGGGAGGCTGAGGCAGGAGAATTGCTTGAACCGGGGAGGCGGGGTTGCAGTGAGCTGAGATCGTGCCATTGCACTCTAGCCTGGGCAACAAAAGCAAAACTCCATCTCAAAAAAAATAAAATAAAATAGCTGGGCATGGTGGTACACACCTGTGGTCCCAGGTACTCAGGAGGATCGCTTGAGCCCAGGACATCAAGGCTGTGCAGTGAGCTGTGATCTGGGCGACAGAGTGACACCCTGTCTCAAAAGGGAAACTCGAGGGGCTCTGCTTTGTGTGCTTGGTGACAGTGTTCTCAAGCCAGTTCTGCTCGAGAGCCGGCAGCTCTCAGGACCCCACGGCTCCAGGCCAGGGCTCCTTCCCTAGAATGTGCTCTGTCTCAGGAATCCTCTTTCAAGGGATCTGTGATGGATCTAGGTCAGGGAATGTCCCCCCTGTCTCTGGCAAGCCAGGCTCCCCTTGGCCAGCCAGGTCTCATCTGACACGTTTTCTTTTCCTGCCCCCACAGGCCTTAGCAGTAGGAGGACTAGGCTCCATTATAAGAGTTCTTACAGCAAGAAAGACTGTTTAAAAAAAAATAAAAAGACTCATGTTACCTTGAGAAGAATTCTGGATGCCCAGGCTGGTGAAGAAGGGATTGACAATGGACCATCTTCCTAGGAACTCCCAAGTAAACTATTTCAGGACATGTATCTGCTGAAATGTATTTTATTTTCAAGGTGGAGGGAAAAATCGTCTATTTCCTAAATCCTGTTTAGGATCTGATAGTCTATGCCTTTGTCTCCGAGTACTGCAGAACTGACATTTTGACGATCTACCAGAGTGGCAGCTGGCGTTGGTCCGGTGCACCTGTGTGCACTGGGGGAGGGATGGTTTGGGCAGGTGCAGATCCAAGGGCTGTGGTAAACGGGAGAGCTTGTGTTTTTGAAGTGGAAAAAAACCCAAGAGTTTGTACAGACATCCCGTCTTCCCAGAGAAGGTGGACACTCTTGGGCTCATTGTAAAGTGCCTGCTGCATCAATAAAGCTCTTGGCTTATTAGTATATACATTGCGGTGTGTTTCATATATGTAAAAAAATGGTAATGAATGGGATGGTAATGAATGAGAGTTCAGTTGTTCCGGAAACCCGACGTAGGAGGAGTAGACCTGTGCCCCTGTTGAGTCACCCCTAGGAGCGAGCATGGCAATCCACAGGCCCTCTGCCACAGGACGCCAGCCTTGGCCTCAGAGCCGCTGGCTGCTGCAGAGAGGTGTTTGCTGAATGAACTATTTATTGTTTCTTACTCCTTTGATTTGTATGTAATTAACTTTGGAGCTTATTTAATAAAGTGCCAAACATTTAATAATTGATCTAGGCTTTAGAAGTCTTCAGTTTGTGGGATTGCACTTGGAATCTTTTGAGGGTGGGGCCTCCGATGTGCCTGGTCACGTTTCCTGATGC
>NW_020265880.1:0-1807 GCF_003255815.1 Theropithecus gelada | reverse complement strand
TTAGGGGCTCTATCAGCTGCTGCACTGTTTGTGGTGGGGGCCGGGTTGGGTGCGCTATCGGGGACGATATTTCTGGCAGCGGCATACCGCTTAGGGGTGCTGACGGGGGCTACACTGCCCACAGCGGGATGCGGGTGGGGTGCGCTATCCAGGGCATCATTCCCCGTGGCTGCGGGATAGTTGGGGGGTGCTGTCTGCTATGTGGGGCTGCACTACCTGTCGTGGGGAGGGGGTTGCGGACCTTAAGGATCCGTGGCTGCACTATTCACGGCGGGGAGCAGGTTACTGTGCTCTGCCTGGGGCGTCACTGCCTGCAGTGGGTTAGGGGTCCTCTCAGTGGCTGCATGGCCCACAGCAGGGGATAGGATGGGGAAGTGTTCTGGTGCTGCGATGTCCGAGGTAGGGGCGGGTTGGGGGCGCTATTGGGTTGTACACCGCAGCGGCGAGGGGCGGTGTTAGGGGCATTGTCCCGGGGCCAACAGCAGGCAGCGGGTTAAGGGAGCTATCAGGGGCTGTCCTGCCAGTGGTAGCAGAGGTTGCAGCAACAGCAGTGGTGTCCAAGGAAGGAGCTTTCCTCCTCTCCCTGGACTCCAGACTCTAGAGGGCGATCTCCTCCTGTTCCTGCTCGAGTGCAGCAAGCGTGCAGCGTTTCCGCAGGAATCCTGAGCAGGGCATAGGCCCCAACACCCGCTGTGGTTCCCGGTGCCACGACCCTTCTGTGTTGCGGAGACCACCTGGGACCCGTAGGCACGACAGACACGGAGTAGCGGACACCGCGGGAGGACAGGGCTATGTGGGTGGAGGCATCAGGATCGGGAACCGGCGCTTGGGTGGGAGGGCTGGCTGGGTCTGAGTTCCTGCTGGTTCTGCTCCCCAAGGAGTGCAGCCCTGGTGCGCCCAGCGGTTCCTGTGGATTGGAGCCAGGCAATGTGGTGTTACTTACCAGTCTCCACTCCAGGCTCCAGTTCCTGGTCCGCTTGGGCCAAAAGGAGAGGCTGGACTTCGGAGGGTGGATGTGAGTGCCTTCACTGAGACCAGCCCCTGCCACCCAGTGGCCAGGATGACAAGGTGAGGCTCTAAGGCTATCACTTTGCGTGCTTCTCTAGGCTTTTTGGCTTTGCCTGCCCAGCTGTTCCATGCCGGGAGGAGGAGGAGTTACATGCTGGCAACTTGCAGATGGCCTGGGGCTGCCGCTCCCCTCGCTGCGGTTGGTGGCAGCTACGGAGACTGCAGCAGGCCAGAGCGGTAAGAGGACGGCCAGCTGCGGCCATGGCAGGGGCAGGGCTGCGGCGTGGTCAGGTAGTAGGAGCTTTACAGGGTGGGCCCGTGCATTGAGGGCAACAGCAGCAATGGTTGTACTGACATCCACGCTAGTGGTGGCAGCAGCAGCAAGTCCGGGAGTCGGGAAGAGGGAGTAGGAGCGCTGCGGGGCCTGCCAGGCCAGGACTGGGGTAGGAAGCTTCGCGTGCTGTACCGCAGTCTCGGTGGAAGTGGTGGAAAATCCTGATTATACTAAATATAGAAACAAATTAGAATTTATTTGACTTTCTTTTCTATAATATTGAAAATTAGCGATACTCTCAATTTACATCTGTTTTATCTATATCCAGTGTGAGTACTAATTTTCATTTACAGGCTTAGATTATGTATACATGGTTATGAGTGTCCACAATTATAGAATTTTTACAAATTTTTCTTCTTGCCAGTTTTCAATATGTTATTCAAGTGTCAGGTAGACACAAAGGAAAATGAAGACTCTGTAGGGTAATCACTCCCTTAGGGAAGAGAACTTTCCTTCCCATTTTCT
>NW_020265879.1:0-1807 GCF_003255815.1 Theropithecus gelada | reverse complement strand
ATGGAAAGAAGCTTTCTTAGAAACTGCTTAGTGTTCTGTTAATTCATCTCACAGAGTTACTTCTGTATTTCGTGGATCTTCCTGCTAGCCTATTTTCTCTGGAATGTGATAAGAGATATTTCGGATCCCTTTGAAGACTATAGGGCCAAAGGAAATATCCTCAGATAACAAAGGGAAAGAAGCTTTCTGAGAAACTTCTTTGTGTTCTGTGCAATCATCTCACAGAGTTACAGCTTTCAGGTCAAGAAGCCTTTGGCTAAGACAGTTCTTGTGGAATTGGCAAAGTGATATTTGGAAGCCCATAGAGGGCTCTGGTGAAAAAGGAAATATCCTCAGATGAAATCTGGAAAGAAGCTTTCTGAGAAACTGCTCTGTGATGTGTGACTTCCGCTCACAGAGTTACATCTGTATTTCTTAGTTCCGTTTGCTAGCCTTATTTCTGTGGAATCTGAGAACAGATATTTCGGATCCTTTGAAGTCCATAGGGCCATAGGAAATATCCTCAGATAGCAAAGATAAAGAAGCTTTCTGAGAAACTTCTTTGTGTTCTCTGAAATCATCTCACAGAGTTACAGCTTTCCCCTCAAAAAGCCTTTCGCTAAGACACTTCTTGTGGAATTGGCAAAGTGATATTTGGAAGCCCATAGAGGGCTATGGTGAAAAAGGAAATATCCTCAGATGAAATCTGGAAATACGGATTCTGAGAAACTGCTTAGTGTTCTCTTAATTCATCTCACAGAGTTACATCTGTATAACGTGCATCTCTTTACTAGCCTTTTTTCTCTGGAATCTGAGAACAGATATTTCGGATCCCTTTGAAGACTATAGGGCCAAAGGAAATATCCTCCGATAAGAAAGAGAAAGAAGCTCTCTGAGAAACTTCTTTGTGTTCTGTGAAATCATCTCACGGAGTTACAGCTTTCCCGTCCAAAAGCCTTTCGCTAAGACACTTCTTGTGGAATTGGCAAAGTGATATTTGGAAGCCCATAGAGGGCTATGGTGAAAAAGGAAATATCCTCAGATGAAATCTGGAAAGAAGCTTTCTGAGAAACTGCTCTGTGATGTGTGACTTCCACTCAAAGAGTTACATCTGTATTTCGTGGATATTTTTGCTAGCCTTATTTCTGTGGAATCTGAGAAGAGATGTTTCGGATCCCTCTGAAGACTATAGGGCCAGAGGAAATATCCTCCGATAACATAGAGAAAGAAGCTTTCTGAGAAAGTATTATGTGTTTTGTGAAATCATCTCACACAGTTACAGCTTTCCCGTCAAGAAGCGTTTCGCTAAGACAGTTCTTGTGAAATTGGCAAAGTGATATTTGGAAGCCGATAGAGGGCTATGGTGAAAAAGGAAATATCCTCAGATGAAATCTGGAAAGAAGCTTTCTCAGAAACTGCTTAGTGTTTTGCTAATTCATCTCACAGAGATTCATCTGTATTTCGTGGATCTCTTTGATAACCATATTTCTGTGGAATCTGAGAGCAGATATTTCGGATCCCATTGAAGACTTTGGGCCAAAGGAAATATTCACCGATAACAAAGAGAAGGAAGCTTTCGGAGAAACTTCTTTGTGTTCTCTGAAATCATCTCACAGAGTTACAGCTTTCCCGTCAAAAAGCCTTTCGCTAAGACAGTTCTTGTGGAATTGGCAAAGTGATATGTGGAAGCCCATAGAGGTCTATGGTGAAAAAGGAAATATCCTCAGATGAAATCTGGAAAGAATCTTTCTCAGAAACTGCTTAGTGTTCTGTTAATTCATCTCACAGAGTTACATCTGTATTTCGTGGATCTCTTTGCTAGCCCTAT
>NW_020265878.1:0-1807 GCF_003255815.1 Theropithecus gelada | reverse complement strand
TTTCTCTTCTCGCTTCATTTCATTCATTTGATCCTCAATCACTGATATTCTTTCTTCCAGTTGATCGAGTTGGTTACTGAAGCTTGTGCATTTGTCATGTATTTCTCGTGTCATGGTTTTCATCTCTGCCCGTTCGTTTGTGGCCTTCTCTGTGTTAATTATTCTGGTTATCAATTCTTCCACTCTTTTTTCAAGTTTTCAGTTTCTTTGCGCTGGGTACGTAATTCCTCCTTTAGCTCTGAGAAGTTTGATGGACTGAAGCCTTCTTCTCTCATCTTGTCAAAGTCATTCTCCGTCAAGCTTTGATCCATTGCTGGCGATGAGCTGCACTCCTTTGCCGGGGGAGATGTGCTCTTATTTTTTGAATTTCCAGCTTTTCTGCCCTGGTTTTTCTCCATCTTTGTGGTTTTATCTGCCTCTGGTCTTTGATGATGATGGTGACGTACTGATGGGGTTTTGGTGTAGCTGTCCTTCCTGTTTGATAGTTTTCCTTCTAACAGTCAGGACCCCCAGCTGTAGGTCTGTTGGAGATTGCTTGAGGTCCACTCCAGACCCCGTTTGCCTGGGTGTCAGCAGCAGAGGCTGCAGAAGATAGAATATTGCTGAACAGCGAGTGTACCTGTCTGATTCTTGCTTTGGAGGCTTCCTCTCAGGGGTGTACTCTACCCTGTGAGGTATGGGGTGTCAGACTGCCCCTAGTGGGGGATGTCTCCCAGTTAGGCTACTCAGGAGTCAAGGACCCACTTGAGCAGGCAGTCTGTCCCTTCTCAGATCTCAACCTCCATGTTGGGAGATCCACTGCTCTCTTCAAAGCTGTCAGACAGAGTCGTTGGCATCTGCAGAGGTTTCTGCTGCTTTTGTTGTTGTTTATCTGTGCCCCATCCCCAGAGGTGGAGTTTACAGAAACAGGCAGGTTTCCTTGAGCTGCTGTGAGCTCCACCGAGTTCGAGCTTCCCAGCAGCTTTGTTTACCTACTTAAGCCTCAGTAATGGTGGGCACCCCTCCCCCAGCCTCACTGCTGCCTTGCTGTTAGATCGCAGACTGCTGTGCTAGCAATGAGGGAGGCTCTGTGGGCATGGGACCCTCCCGGCCAGGTGTGGGATATAATCTCCTGGTGTGCCCGTTTGCTTAAAGCGCAGTATTGGGGTGGGAGTTACCTGATTTTCCATGTGTTGTGTTTCTCAGTTCCCCTGGCTAGGAAAAGGGATTCCCTTTCCCCTTGTGCTTCCCAGGTGAGGCAATGCCTGGCCTTGCTTCAGCTCTCGCTGGTCGGGCTGCAGCAGCTGACCAGCACCGATTGTCTGGCACTCCCTAGTGAGACGAACCCAGTATCTCAGTTGAAAATGCAGAAATCACCGGTCTTCTGTGTCGCTTGCACTAGGAGTTGGAGACTGGAGCTGTTCCTATTTGGCCATCTACAAGTTTCTAAAATAATAGAAATGATCTATAACTGCATCATCCTGACATGGTAACCTCTAGTCACATGTGACTATTGAGCATTTAAAATGTGGTTAGTGTGAATAACGTACTGAATTTTAAAATCAACTTTATTTTAATAATCTAACTTACAATGTAAATAGTCATATGTGGCTAATGGCTACCAAATAAGACTCTATAGCATTAAACAAATATCTATTGCATATCCACTGTATGCTGGGCACTCTTTTAGACATTAGGCTATATCAGCAACAAGTACAAAGATCTCCAAATTTTTGAAGCTTACATTCCAGTAGGAAACACAGTTTAGTAAAACAAAGAAATAACAAATACATATATTGCATAAAATATTTAAAAAATACATTATGGG
>NW_020265877.1:0-1808 GCF_003255815.1 Theropithecus gelada | reverse complement strand
CAAAGCAAGGCACAAGGCAAGGCAAGGCAAGGCACAAGGCAAGGCAAGGCAAAGCACAAGGAAAGGCAAGGCACAAGGCACAGCATGGCACAAGGCAAGGGAAGGAAAGGGACAAGGCAAGGCAATGAAAGACAAGGCATGGCAAGGCAAGGCAAGGTACGAGGCAAGGCTAGGCAAGGCTCAAGCCAAGGCAAATCAAGGCACAAGGCAAGGCAAAGCACAAGCCAAGGGAAGGCAAGTAACATGGCAGGGCGAATCAACACATAAGTCAAGGCAAAGCAAGGCACAAGGCAAGGCAATACAAAGCACAAGGGAAGGCAAAGCAATGCAAAGTAGGCCAAAGTACAAGGCATGGCAAGGCAAACCAAGGCAAGGCACAAGGCAAGGCAAGGCAAGGCACAAGGCATGGCAAGGCAAGACAAGGCACAAGCCAAGGGAAGGTAAGTAACAAGACAAAGCAAATCAATGCACAAGTCAAAGCAAGTCAAAGCAAGGCAAGGCAAGGCACAAGGAAAGGCAAAGAAATGCAAGGCAAGTCACAAGGCAAGGCAAGGCAGAAGGCATGGCAAGGCAAGGTACAAGGCACAAGACAAGACAAGGTGAGGAAAGGCAAGAAAAGGCAAGGCACAAAGCAAGGCAAGCAAGGTACAAGGCAAGGCAAGACACAAAGCAAAGCAAGGCAAGGCGAAAGGCAAGGCAAGGCACAAGGCAAGGGACAAAACAAGGCAAAAGGCAAGACAAGGCAATGCAAAGGGTAAGACAAGAGAAGGCAAGGCAAGGCACAAGGCAAGGCAAGGCACAACACAATGCAAGGGAAGGTAAGACAAGACATGGCAAGGAAAGGCACAAGGCAAGTCAAGTTACAAGGCAAGGCAAGGGAAGGGACAAGGCAAGGCACAAAACAAGGCAAACCAAGGCATAAGCTAGGCACAAGGCAAGGGAAGGCAACTAACAAGGCAAGGCAAATCAACGAACAAGTCAACGCAAGGCAAGGCAATGCAAGGTAAAAGGCAAGGCAAAGCAATGCAAGGCAAGGCACAAGGCAAGGTAAGGCACAAAGCAAGGCAAGGCACAAACCTAGGTAAGGCAAGGCAAGGCAACGCACAAGGCAAGGCACAAGGCAAGGCAAGGCAATGCAAAGCACAAGGCAAGACAAGGCAAGGCAAGCCAAGGCACAATGCAATGCAAGGCAAGGCACAAGGCAAGGCTTGGCATAGCACAGCAAGGCAAGGCACAAGGCAAGGCAGGTTACAAGGCAAGGCAAGGCGAGGCACAAGGCAAGGCGAGGCACAAGGCAAGGCAAGGAAAGTCACAAGGCAAGGTAAATCAAGGCACAAGGCAAGGCAAGCCACAAGGCAAATGGAATCAAGGCACAGGCAAGGCAAGGCAAGGCACAAGGCATGGCAAGGCAATGCAAAGTGGAAGGCAAGGTAAGGCTAGGCACAAGGTAAAGCACAAGGCAAGGCCAGGCATGTGGCAAGGCAAGGCAAGGTGCAAGGCAAAGCAAAAGGCAAAGTAAATCAAAGCACAAGGCAAGGCAAGGGAAAGCACAAGGCAAGGCACAAGGCACAGCAAGGCAAGGGATAGCACAAGGCAAGGCACAAGGCACAGCAAGGCAAGGCAGAACGAAAAGCAAGGCACAAAGAAAGGTAAGGCACAAGGCAAAGCAAGGCAGGAAGTAAGGCAAGGCAAAGCAAGGCGCAAGGCAAGGCATAAGGCAAGGCAAGGCAAGGCATAAGGCAAGGCAAGGCAATGCAAAGTGCAAGGCAAGGCAATGCAAAGTGCAAGGCAAGGCACAGCAAGGCAAG
>NW_020265876.1:0-1808 GCF_003255815.1 Theropithecus gelada | reverse complement strand
AACTTCTATCTATTCCTCTCCCTTCCTCTCCCTCTGTCTTCCTATCTGGAACATTCAAGAAGCTAGTCTTTTTCAATGATGATCACCCCAAATGCTGAAAGGTAGAAAAAGGACAGATGTCATTCTCTGATCTTAGTTGAATCTATAAGTTAGTAACAAAACCAGAAAACAAATGTTGATTTGTGGAATTTTAAAATTAATGCCAACAGCCCTTAGGTCAAAATGGGACTTGAAAATAAAACTGTCAAATATGTAAAGAATAGCAATAATGCAATCATTACTGATTAGAGACTAGAGGAGAGCTCAGAGAAATATTCATTGCCTTAAAATCCTTATGTCATTAAGAAAAGAATGAAAATGAATGAAGCCTCTAACTCATTCTTAGAAAGGACAATCAGAAAACCTGATGGAAAACAGAATGGGGAAATTATTAAAGATATATCAGTAGAGGCTGGGCGCGGTGGCTCACGCCTGTAATCCCAGCACTTTGGGAGACTGAGGTGGGCAGATCACGAGGTCAGGAGATCGAGACCATCCTGGCTAACACAGTGAAACCCCATCTCTATTAAAAATACAAAAAATTAGCCAGGTGTGGTGGCAGGCACCTGTAGTCCCAGCTACTCGGGAGGCTGAGGCAGGAGAATGACATGAACTCAGGAAGGCGGAGCTTGCAGCAAGCTGAAATTGCACCACTGCACTCCAGACTGGAGACAGTGAGACTAGTTCTCAAAAAAAATGACAAATTAAAAATTAACAAAAAAAGATATACAAGTAGGAATCAGTGAGTTAGAAGAATAGAAAGGGCTAAATCTCCAGTACAGTAAAGCATCTGTAGAAACATTCCTTTAAACTGGACTTTGAGTACCTTGCTACTGATGATTGAGTATGGAAGAGGATAACATTCTTATTTTCTCCTGTGTTTTGGGTGGCGGGCAGTAGGTTTTGAAAGTGACTCCTTCACACTCACTTGGGAGTTCCAGAAAATATGTACTTTCTATGTACAGTTTGTTTCTAAATCTTTTATTTTTGTCCTTTTTGTGAAAATATGGACTGATTAGAAAACACTTTTTTATTGGTGTTAAGAAAAGCATGTTACTACACATTTTATATCTTAGGCTTTTAACAGCATTATGGCAGGGCTTTACTATTTTAAAGAGCTCTTAGAAGTTCAAAAAGACTACCCTGTAAAAAATGGGAGAAGTGGCCAGGCATGGTGGCTCACGCCTAAAATCCCAGCACTTTGGGAGGCTGAGTTGGGTGGATCATCTGAGGTCAGGTGTTTGAGACCAGCTTGGGCAACATGGTGAAGCCCCATCTCTACTAAAAATATAAAAAAATAGCTGGGTGTGGTGGCAGGCACCTGTAATCCCAGCTTCTGGGGAGGCTGAGGCACGGGAATTGCTTGAACCAGGGAAGTGGAGGTGGCAGTGAGCCGAGATCACGCCATCCCACTCCAGCCTGGGTAACAGAGCGAGACTCCGTCTCAAAGAAATAAAACCTCAATGAGCTTGTTAAGCAAACAGAAACCAACACTTACCTGCAATTAGAAGTTAACCAGAAGCTTTCAAAAACATATTACCTGACAAGGAAGTCAAGAAAAAGAGGAAAATTATGTATGTGATCCCTAATAGTAAAATCTATCAAAACTAAGGTACAATTAGAAATAGAGACATTTTCTAAATTAAATTCAAGGCTGCCAGATTAAAAGGACAATATCAATATAATACAATCTCTTTTCCATTAATGTTTAAAACTTGTCCTACACTGACCTATAAATTTGTCCCACTGATGAAATGGAATCTGAAAAT
>NW_020265875.1:0-1808 GCF_003255815.1 Theropithecus gelada | reverse complement strand
GAGTGGAAGTCCATTCTGCTGAGCCCATGCATAACCTCCATCCCTGCCACCATGGCCACTTTGTTCATGGCTCCTTGGGCAATGACAGGGGTGGCTGGGGAAAGAGGCTGAGTGGAGTCCACATAATGGGTCATCCTATCCATTTGATTATTAAAATTCTCCTCTGCTGAGGTCACTTCTTGGTGAGCACTAACATGGGATACAAGTATCTTCATGGCTTTTGACCACTCAAAGAGGTCCATCCACATACCTCTTCCCCAAATTACTTTGTCACCAATTTTCTAATCATGCTTCAAAAAGTCTCTGACCATTTGCCCAAACCATGGCTACAGCCCATCAAACAGTACATAATTGCATATCTGACCATTTCTCCTTCCATGTAAAGTGCATAACCAGGTGCACTGGTCAAAGTTCGGCCTGCTGGGAAGACTTCCCTTCACTGCTGTCCTGCATGAATGTCCTAGAAAGGGGCGGTAGTGCTGCCACTGTCCACTTTTGCGTGGTGCCTGCATATCCTGCAAAGCCATCTGTGAACTAGGCCCTAGTCTTCTCTTCCTTTATCAACTGATCATAGGGAACTCCCCATGAGGCCATCGGTGCTGGCTGGGGGAGAGAAGGCAGGTGGCAGGAGTGGAGACCAGGGGCATTTGAGCCACTTCCTCATGTAACTTACTCGTGCCTTCAGGACATGCTCAAACCGGGTCAGGCATGTACCGCTTCCATTTGATGATGGAATGCTGTTGTGCACAACCCACTTAATGGCTGGATGGGTCAGGAAGCACCCAGTTCATGACAGGCAGTTCAGGTCATATGGTGACTTGATGACCCATAATCAAACAGTTTCCACCAAAGCCCGGTAACAGGCCAAGAGCTGTCTCTCAAAAGGAGAGTAGTTATCTGCAGAATGTGGCAGGGCTTTGCTCCAAAATCCTAGAGGCCTCCGCTGTGATTCACCTATTGGGGGCCAGCCAAAGACTCCAAACAGCATCCCTATCTGCCACAGACACATCAAGCACTCTTGGATCTGCTGGGTCATATTGCCCAAGTGGCAGAGCAGCTTGCGCAGCAGCCTGGACCTGTTGCAGAGCCTTCTCCTGTTCTGGACCCCATTCAAAACTGGCAGCCTTTCAGGTTACTCAATAAATGGGCCAGAGTAACGCATCTAAAAGAGGAATGTGTTACCTCCAAAATCCAAACAGGCCATCTAGGCATTGTGCCTCTTCCTTGGTTGTGGGAGGAGACAAATGCAGCAAGTTATCCTTCACCTTAAAAGGAATATTTCCACAGGCCCCACAGCACTGTACCTCTAGAAATTTTGCTGAGGTAGAAGGTCTCTTAATTTTAGTCAGATTCATTTCCCATCCACTGGCACACATACATCTCCTCAATAAGTCCAGTGTGTTTGCAACTTTTTGCTCACTGGATCCAATCAGCATAATGTCTTCTATGTAATGGACCAGTGTGATATCTTATAAAAGCGAAAAGCGATCAAGGTCTCTCTGAATAAGATTATGACACAAAGCCTGAGAGTCGATATATCCCTGAGGTAGGACAGTAAAGGTATATTGCTGGCCTTGCCAGCTGAAGGCTAATTGCTTCTGGTGGATTAAAGGACAGGAGTGGAGATAAAGGCAATTGCCAAGTCAGTGGCTGCATACCAGGTGGCAGGAGATGAGTGAATTTACTTAAGCAATGAAACCACATCTGGTGCAGCAGCTGCAACTGGAGTCACCCATTAGTTAAGCTTATGTTAATCCACTGTTATTCTCCAAGATCCATCTGTCTTCTGCACAGGCTGAATGGGAGGG
>NW_020265874.1:0-1808 GCF_003255815.1 Theropithecus gelada | reverse complement strand
AACAAAGAGAAACAAGCTTTGTGAGAAACTTCTTTGTGTTCTGTGAAATCATCTCACAGAGTTACAGCTTTCCCCTCAAGAAGCCTTTCGCTTAGACAGTTTTTGTGGAATTGGCAAAGTGATATTTGGAAGCCCATAGAGGGCTATGGTGAAAAAGGAAATATCCTCAGATGAAATCTGGAAAGAAGCTTTCTAAGAAACTGCTCTGTGATTTGGGAATTCCACTCACAGAGTTACATCTGTATTTCGTGGAATTCTTTGCTAGCCTTATTTCTGTGGAATCTGAGAACAGATATTTCGGATCCCTTTGAAGACTATAGGGCCAAAGGAAATATCCTCCGATAAGAAAGAGAAACAAGCTTTCTGAGAAACTTCTTTGTGTTCTGTGAAATCATCTCACAGAGTTACAGCTTTCACCTCAAGAAGCCTTTGGCTAAGACAGTTCTTGTGGAATTGGCAATGTGATATTTGGAAGCCCATAGGGGTCTACGGTGAAAAAGGAAATATCCTAAGATGAAATCAGGAAATAAGCTTTCTGAGAAACTGCTTAGTGTTCTGTTAGTTCATCTCACAGAGTTACATCTGTATTTTGTGGATCTCTTTGCTAGCCTTATTTCTGTGGAATCTGAGAACAGATATTTCGGATAACTTTGAAGACTATAGGGCTAAAGGAAATATCCTCCGATAACAAAGAGAAAGAAGCTTTCTGAGAAACTTCTTTGTGTTGTGAAATCATCTCACAGAGTTACAGCTTTCCCTTCAAGAAGCCTTTCGCTAAGACAGTTCTTGTGGAATTGGCAAAGTGAGATTTGGAAACCCATAGAGGGCTATGGTGAAAAAGGAAATATCCTCTGATGAAATCTGGAAAGAAGCTTTCTGAGAAACTGCTTAGTGTTCTGTTAATTCAACTCACAGAGTTACATCTGTATTTCGTGGATCTCTTTGCTAGCCTTATTTCTGTGGAATCTGAGAACAGATATTTCGGATCCCTTGGAAGACTATTGGGCCAAAGGAAATATCCTCCGATAACAAAGAAAAAGAAGCTTTCTGAGAAAGTTCTTTGTGTTCTGTGAAATCATCTCACAGAGTTGCAGGTTTCCCCTCTAGAAGCCTTTCGCTAAGACAGTTCTTCTGGAATTGGCAAAGAGATATTTGGAGCCCATAGAGGGCTATGGTGAAAAAGGTAATATCCTCAGATGAAATCTGGAAAGAAAGTTTCTGAGAAACTACTTAGTGTTCTATTAATTCGTCTCACAGAGTTACATCTGTATTTCGTGCATCTCTTTGCTAGCCTTATTTCTGTGGAATCTGAGAACTGATATTTCGGATGCAATTGAAAACTATAGGGCCAAAGGAAATATCCTCCGATAACAAAGACAAAGAAGCTTTCTGAGAAACTTCTTTGTGTTCTGTGAAATCATCTCACAGAGTTACAGCTCTTCCCCAAAGAAACCTTTCGCTAAGACACTTCTTGTGGAATTGGCAAAGTGATATTTGGAAGCCCATAGAGGGCTATGGTGAAAAAGGAAATATCCTCAGATGAAATCTGGAAAGAAGCTTTCTGAGAAACTGCTTAGTATTCTGTGAATACTTCTCACAGAATTACATCTGTAATTCGTGGATCTCTTTGCTAGGCTTATTGCTGTGGAATCTGAGAACAGATATTTCGGATCCCTTTGAAAACTATAGGGCCAAAGGAAAATCCTCCGATAACAAAGAGAAAGAAACTTTCTGAGAAACTTCTTTGTGTTCTGTGAAATCATCTAACAGAGTTACAGCTTTACCCTCAAGAAGCCTTTCGCTAAGAC